>NC_034188.2:1833024-1883024 GCF_002021735.2 Oncorhynchus kisutch
CTACTTTATCACTGACCTCAACCCAGAGTCTCTCAGAGCGTTCACAGTCAGCCACTGACACCCCTATCAGACCACAGCAAAATCACAGTCTACTTAAACAGAGCAATACTCAATCATGAGGCATCAAAGCCAAAGGAACTGAGTAACATTAAGAAATGCTATAGATGGAAGGAATGCAGTTTGGAAACCCTACCAAAAAACAATTAGGCAACAACAAATTCAATCCCTCTTAGGACAATTTCCTGGGTAAAACGTCTCCACTGTAATAGTGAAGGTTGTAAACTTGGCAGTAGGAAAATCTTAACAGTATATTTGACCTCTCAGCTTCCCTATCAAATCTAAAAATCTCAAATAGAAAACCGAAGAAAATTAACAATAATGACAAATGGTTTGATGAAGAATGCAAAATCTAAGAAAGAAATTGAGAAACCTGTCCAACCAAAAACATAGAGACCCGGAAAACCTGAGTCTACGCCTTCACTATGGTGAATCACTAAAACAATACAGAAATACACTACGGAAAAAGAAGGAACAGCATGTCAGAAATCAGCTCAATGCAATTGAAGAATCCATAGACTCTAACCACTTCTGGGAAAATTGGAAAACACTAAACAAACAACAACACGAAGAATTATCTATCCAAAATGGAGATGTATGGGTAAACCACTTCTCCAATCTTTTTGGCTCTATAACAAAGAATAAAGAGCAAAAACAATATACATGATCAAACACAGATCTTAGAATCAACTATTAAAGACTACCAGAACCCACTGGATTCTCCAATTACATTGAAAGAGTTACAGGACAAAATAAAAACCCTCCCAACCCAAAAAGGCCTGTGGTGTTGATGGTATCCTCAATGAAATGATCAAATATACAGACAACAAATTCCAATTGGCTATACTAAAACTCTTTAACATCATACTTAGCTCTGGCATCTTCCCCAATATTTGGAACCAAGGACTGATCACCCCAATCCACAAAAGTGGAGACAAATTTGACCCCAATAACTACCGTGGAATATGTGTCAACAGTAACCTTGGGAAAATCCTCTGCATTATTATTAACAGCAGACTCGTACATTTCCTCAATGAAAACAATGTACTGAGCAAATGTCAAATTGGCTTTTTTACCAAATTACCGTACAACAGACCATGTATTCACCCTGCACACCCTAATTGACAATCAAACAAACCAAAACAAAGGCAAAGTCTTCTCATGCTTTGTTGATTTCAAAAAAGCCTTCGACTCAATCTGGCATGAGGGTCTGCTATACAAACTGATGGAAAGTGGTGTTGGGGGGTAAAACATACGACATTATAAAATCCATGTACACAAACAACAAGTGTGCGGTTAAAATTGGCAAAAAACACACACATTTCTTCACACAGGGTCGTGGGGTTAGACAGGGATGCAGCTTAAGCCCCACCCTCTTCAACATATATATCAACGAATTGGCGAGGGCACTAGAAAAGTCTGCAGCACCCGGCCTCCCCCTGCTAGAATCCGAAGTCAAATGTCTGCTGTTTGCTGATGATCTGGTGCTTCTGTCACCAACCAAGGAGGGCCTACAGCAGCACCTAGATCTTATGCACAGATTCTGTCAGACCTGGGCCCTGACAGTAAATCTCAGTAAGACCAAAATAATGGTGTTCCAAAAAAGGTCCAGTCACCAGGACCACAAATACAAATTCCATCTAGACACTGTTGCCCTAGAGCACACAAAAAACTATACATACCTTGGCCTAAACATCAGCACCACAGGTAACTTCCACAAAGCTGTGAACGATCTGAGAGACAAGGCAAGAAGGGCATTCTATGCCATCAAAAGAAACATAAATTTCAACATACCAATTAGGATCTGGCTAAAAATACTTGAATCAGTCATAGAGCCCATTGCCCTTTATGGTTGTGAGGTCTGGGGTCCGCTCACCAACCAAGACTTCACAAAATGGGACAAACACCAAATTGAGACTCTGCACGCAGAATTCTGCAAAAATATCCTCCGTGTACAACGTAGAACACCAAATAATGCATGCAGAGCAGAATTAGGCCGATACCCACTAATTATCAAAATCCAGAAAAGAGCTGTTAAATTCTACAACCACCTAAAAGGAAGCGATTCACAAACCTTCCATAACAAAGCCATCACCTACAGAGAGATGAACCTGGAGAAGAGTCCCCTAAGCAAGCTGGTCCTGGGGCTCTGTTCACAAACACAAACACACACTACAGAGCCCCAGGACAGCAGCACAATTAGACCCAACCAAATCATGAGAAAACAAAAAGATAACTACTTAACACATTGGAAAGAATTAACAAAAAAACAGAGCAAACTAGAATGCTATTTGGCCCTACACAGAGAGTACACAGCGGCAGAATACCTGACCACTGTGACTGACCCAAAACTAAGGAAAGCCTTGACTATGTACAGACTCAGTGAGCATAGCCTTGCTATTGAGAAAGGCCGCCGTAGGCAGACTTGGCTCTCAAGAGAAGACAGGCTATGTGCTCACTGCCCACAAAATGAGGTGGAAACTGAGCTGCACTTCCTAACCTCCTGCCCAATGTATGACCATATTAGAGAGACATATTTCCCTCAGATTACACAGATCCACAAAGAATTCGAAAACAAATCCAATTTTGAAAAACTCCCATATCTACTGGGTGAAATTCCACAGTGTGCCATCACAGCAGCAAGATTTGTGACCTGTTGCCACGAGAAAAGGGCAACCAGTGAAGAACAAACACCATTGTAAATACAACCCATATTTATGCTTATTTATTTTATCTTGTGTCCTTTAGCCATTTGTACATTGTTAGAACACTGTATATATATATATAATATGACATTTGTAATGTCTTTACTGTTTTGAAACTTCTGTATGTGTAATGTTTACTGTTCATTTTTGTTGTTTTTCACTTTATATATTCACTTTGTATGTTGTCTACCCTCACTTGCTTTGGCAATGTTAACACATGTTTCCCATGCCAATAAAGCCCTTGAATTGAATTGAATTGAGAGAGAGAGAGAGAAAGAGAGCAGAGAGAGAGAGAGAGAGAGAGAGAGAGAGAGAGAGCAGAGAGAGAGAGAGAGCAGAGAGAGGGACAGAGAGAGAGAGACAAGGAGAGAGAGAGTGAGGGAGAGCAGAGGGAGAGAGAGAGAGAAAGAGAGAGAGAGCAGAGAGAGGGAGAGAGAGAGCAGAGAGAGGGAGAGAGAGAGAGCCGAGAGAGAGAGAGAGAGAGAGAGAGAGAGAGAGAGAGAGAGAGAGAGAGAGAGAGAGAGAGAGAGAAAGAGAGCAGAGGAGAGAGAGAGAGAGAGAGAGAGAGAGAGAGAGAGAGAGAGAGAGAGAGAGAGAGCGAGAGATCTGAATGTGTGTATTCCTAGGCAAAGCCCTGCTATCTGCTAGCTGTTGTTGCTTTGGGAAGGAAATTGTAAAGAAAAAACACAGGAAGGACAAATGTTGTTGTCAAGAAAATATGGAGGATGTTGAGCAACAACAACAATACCTGGGGTGTAAAACAAGTCACTTCCCAATACATTCACTTCAGATCAATGAATGGGAAATATAAGACACAAACAACAACACATTTTCAATGAATCAATTCAATACACTTTCAACCAGGCCATGTCATTCTGCTGTAGAGCAGACCAGCTTGTTGAGCTCAGCCCTTGAGGTATGAGCAGAGCCTGGGAACAGACTGAGTTAAGCCTGGCTGGAGGTCCCTAGAGGAGAGGGGGAGAGGAGGTGTGCGTGTGAGGGTACATGATGGTGTGTAAGAGTGTGTGTTCCCGGGGTGCAGTGTGTGAGATGGGGTGTTACGGGGACTCCACCGTGTGTTACTGCGACTCCTGGGACTCCACCGTGTGTTACTGGGACTCCACCATGTGTTACTGGGACTCCTGGGACTCCACCGTGTGTTACTGGGACTCCTGGGACTCCACTGTGTGTTACTGGGACTCCACCGTGTGTTACTGGGACTCCATCGTGTGTTACTGGGACTCCTGGGACTCCACCATGTGTTACTGGGACTCCTGGGACTCCACCATGTGTTACTGGGACTCCTGGGACTCCACCGTGTGTTACTGGGACTCCACCATGTGTTACTGGGACTCCACCGTGTGTTACTGGGACTCCTGGGACTCCACCGTGTGTTACTGGGACTCTTGGGACTCCACCGTGTGTTACTGGGACTCTTGGGACTCCATTGTGTGTTACTGGGACTCCACCATGTGTTACTGGGACTCCTGGGACTCCACTGTGTGTTACTGGGACTCCACCGTGTGTTACTGGGACTCCACCGTGTGTTACTGGGACTCCACCATGTGTTACTGGGACTCCTGGGACTCCACCGTGTGTTACTGGGACTCCTGGGACTCCACCGTGTGTTACTGGGACTCCACCATGTGTTACTGGGACTCCTAGGACTCCACCGTGTGTTACTGGGACTCCTGGGACTCCACCATGTGTTACTGGGACTCCTGGGACTCCACTGTGTGTTACTGGGACTCCACTGTGTGTTACTGGGAGTCCACCGTGTGTTACTTGGACTCCACCGTGTGTTACTGGGACTCCACCGTGTGTTACTGGGACTCCGCCATGTGTTACTGGGACTCCGCCATGTGTTACTGTGACTCCACCGTGTGTTACTGGGACTCTTGGGACTCCATCGCGTGTTACTGGGACTCTTGGGACTCCATTGTGTGTTACTTGGACTCCACATTGTGTTACTGGGACTCCTGGGACTCCACTGTGTGTTACTGGGACTCCACCGTGTGTTACTGGGACTCCACCATGTGTTACTGGGACTCCACCATGTGTTACTGGGACTCCACCATGTGTTACAGGGACTCCTGGGACTCCACCGTGTGTTACTGGGACTCCTGGGACTCCACCGTGTGTTACTGGGACTCCACCGTGTGTTACTGGGACTCCACCATGTGTTACTGGGACTCCTGGGACTCCACTGTGTGTTACTGGGACTCCACTGTGTGTTACTGGGACTCCACCGTGTGTTACTGGGACTCCTGGGACTCCACCATGTGTTACTGGGACTCCTGGGACTCCACCATGTGTTACTGGGACTCCTGGGACTCCACCGTGTGTTACTGGGACTCCACCGTGTGTTACTGGGACTCCTGGGACTCCACCGTGTGTTACTGGGACTCCTGGGACTCCACCGTGTGTTACTGCGACTCCTGGGATTCCACCGTGTGTTACTGCGACTCCTGGGACTCCACCGTTTGTTACTGAGACTCCTGGGACTCCACCGTGTGTTACTGCGACTCCTGGGACTCCACCGTGTGTTACTGGGACTCCACCATGTGTTACTGGGACTCCTGGGACTCCACCGTGTGTTACTGGGACTCCACCATGTGTTACTGGGACTCCTGGGACTCCACTGTGTGTTACTGGGACTCCACCATGTGTTACTGGGACTCCTGGGACTCCACTGTGTGTTACTGGGACTCCTGCGACTCCACTGTGTGTTACTGGGACTCCTGGGACTCCACTGTGTGTTCCTGGGACTCCTGGGACTCCACTGTGTGTTACTGGGACTCCTGGGACTCCACTGTGTGTTACTGGGACTCCACTGTGTGTTACTGGGACTCCACTGTGTGTTATTGGGACCCCACCATGTGTTACTGGGACTCCTGGGACTCCACTGTGTGTTACTGGGACTCCTGGGACTCCACCGTGTGTTACTGGGACTCCACTGTGTGTTATTGGGACCCCACCATGTGTTACTGGGACTCCTGGGACTCCACCGTGTTCCCGGGATTCATCCGATGGCATTGAGGAGTACACCACATCAGTCATTGGCTTCATCAATAACTGCATCGATGACGTCCCCCCCACAGTGACTGTACGTACATACCCCAACCAGAAGCCATGGATTACAGGCAAGATCCACACTGAGCTAAAGGCTAGTGCTGCCGCTTTCAAGGAGCGGGACTCTAACCCGGAAGCTTATAAGAAATCCCGCTTTGCCCTCCAATGAACCATCAAAAAGGCAAAGAGTCAATACAGGACTAAGATCGAATCGTAGTACATCGGCTCTGATGCTCGTCGGATGTGGCAGGGCTTGCAAACTATCACAGACGACAAAGGGAAGCACAACCGAGAGCTGCCCAGTGACACGAGCCTACCAGACAAGTTAATGATGGTGTTGGAGTCGTGCCTGGCCATGCAGTCATGAGTGAACAGGGAGTACAGGAGGGGACTGAGCACACACCCCTGATGGGCCCCGTGTTGAGGATCAGTGTGGCGGATGTGTTGTACCCTACTCTTACAACCTGGGGGTAGCCCGTCAGGAAGTCCAGGAGCCAGTTGCAGAGGGAGGTGTTTAGCCCCAGGGTCCTTAGGTATGTTATAAGCTTTGAGGTCACTATCGTGTTGAATGCTGAGCTGTAGTCAAATAATGGTATTCTCACATAGGTATTCCTTTTGTCCAGGTGGGAAAGGGCAGTGTGGAGTGCAAAAGGGATTGCATCATCTGTGGATCTGTTGGGGCGGTATGCAAATTGGAGTGGGTCTAGGGTTTCTGGGATAATGGTGTTGATGTGAGCCATGACCAGCCTTTCAAAGCACTTCATGGCTACGGACGTGAGTGCTACGGGTCGGTAGTCACTTAGGCAGGTTACCTTAGTGTTCTTGGGCACAGGCACTATGGTGGTCTGCTTGAAACATGTTGGTATTACAGACTCAGACAAGGAGAGGTTGAAAATGTCAGTTAAGACACTTGCCATTTGGTCAGCGCATGTTCACAGTACATGTCCAGGTAATCCGTCTGGCCCTGCGGCCTAGTGAATGTTGACCTGTTTAAAGGTCTTACTCACATTGGCTGCGGAGAGTGTGATCACACAGTCTTCCGGAACAGCCGGTTGCTCTCATGTATGTTTCAGTGTTGCTTGCCTCGAAGCGAGCATAAAAGTAGTTAAAACCTCTTTGGGCTGCAATCCCGATAACGGGATGATATGACAACAGCCAGTGAAAGTGCAGAGCACCAAATTCAAAACAACAGAAATCTCATAATTAAAATTCCTCAGACATACATGTATCTTATATCGTTTTACAGGTAATCCTGTTGTTAATCCCACCACAGTGTCCGATTTCAAATAGGCTTTACAGCGAAAGCACCACAAACGATTATGTTAGATCACCACCAAGCCACAGAATGAACACAGCCATTTTCTCAGACAAAGATAGGAATCACAAAAAGCGCAAATAGAGATAAAATGAATCACTAACCTTTGATGATCTTCATCAGATGACACTCATAGGACTTCATGTTACACAATACATGTATGTTTTGTTTGATAAAGTTCATATTTATATTGGCGCATTACATTCACTAGTGCCAAAAACATCCAGTAATTTTGCATAGCCACATCGATTCAACAGAAATACTCATCATAAATGGAGATGATAATACAAGTTACACACATGGAATTATATACCCCTCCTTAATGCAACCACTGTGTCAGATTTTTTAAAAACTGTACTGAAAAAGCAAACCATGCAATAATCTGAGACAGTGCTCAGAAATATAATAAAATTAGCCGCCATTTCGGAGTATATAAACCACAAATTACATGATAAATATACTCTTACCTTTGATGATCTTCATCAGAATGCACTCCCAGGAATCCCAGGTCCACAATAAATGCTTGATTTGTTCGATAATGTCTGTTATTTATTTCCAATTAGCTACTTTTGTTAGCGCGTTTGGTACACCTATCCAAACGCTCGTGCTGGTCGACCATATCGTCGGACAGAAGATTCCTGAACTCCTAGTCAAATGGCTACCCAGACTATTTGCGTTGCCCCCCCTTTCACACCGCTGCTACTCTGTTGTTATCATCTATGCATAGTCACTTTAACTCTACCTACATGTACATATTACCTCGACTAACCGGTGCCCCTCCACATTGACTCTATACCGGTACCCCCCTGTATATAGTCTCCACATTGACTCTATACTGGTACCTCCCTGTATATAGCCTCCACATTAACTCTGTACTGGTACCTCCCTGTATATAGTCTCCCTGTTGTTATTTTACTGCTGCTCTTTAATTACTTGTTACTTTTATTTCTTATTCCTATCCGTATTTTTTAAAACTGCATTGTTGGTTAGGGCTTGCATGTAAATGTTTCACTGTAAATTCTACACCTGTTGTATTCTGAGAAACAGAGAGTTCTGTGTCCAACGAGGTTCACAGTCACACATCTGTAGGTTCCATCCATCACCACTCCTCCTCCTCAAAGAAAGAACATTTTTAAAACTCTCCTGATGGACGTGTGATTATGGAGTGTGTGAAGCGCGGTGCAGGGCTGGTCAGGGTTCGCCTGATTGGAGAATGAGTCCTCTGGGGCCTCTATTGCTCAGCCTGACAGAGAGAGACAGTGCCATTGTCCTTGAAAACACCAGCCAACACTGACAAGCTGCTAGAAGTCACGGAGGGGACTTATCACACACGCATTCTCTCTCTCTCTCTCTCTCTCACACACACACACACACACACACACACACACACACACACACACACACACACACACACACACACACACACACACACACACACACACACACACACGTGGGTGTAAATGTACCCAATTGTCTTGAGTAAAAGAAAAGATACCTTAATAGAAAATGACTCAAGTAAAATTGAAAGTCTCCCAGTTTTCTTTAGGAATGTAGTGAAGTAAAAGTAGTCGGAAATGTAAATTGTAAAGTACAAATAGCCCCCAAAATGACCTATTTTTACTTAAATAAAGTATTCTGAACAAAAATATGAATATAATATAATATAATATAAAAATATAAATATAATATAATATAAATATATAAACACAACATGAAACAAGTTCATACTTTCTAAGGAATATTTATTATTTTTTATTATTTTTATTATTATTTATTTATCTATGGATTTCACATGACTGGGAATATAAATATGCATCTGTTGGTCACAGATACCTTAAAAAAAAGGGTGGATGAATGGCACAACAATGGGCCTCAGGATCTCCTCACGGTATCTCTGTGCATTCAAATTGCCATCGATATGGAAGAGAAATGAAAGTTCAATTATCAGGCAACAGCTCTGGTGGACATTCCTGCAGTCAACATGCCAATTGCACATCCCTCAAAACTTGAACCATCTGTGGCATTTTGTGTTGTGTGAAAAAGCTGCACATTTTAGAGTGGCCTTTTATTGTCCCCAGCACAAGGTGCACCTGTGTAATGATCATACTATTTAATCAGCTTCTTGATATGCCACACGTGTGAGGTGAATGGATTATTTTGGCAAAGAAGAAATGCTCACCAACAGGGATGTAAACTAAATTTGAGAGAAATAAGCTTTTTGTGTTGTTGTTTCTTGGGGATTGTGGGATATTTTTACCACTTTTCTGTTTGATTGTTTTCATTGCTTTACTGGGAAGCAGGAGTAGACATGCTCATGTTATTTATGTTAGTGCAGGGTGAGCTACACACAGTGGACTTCCTACTCGGGTAAACCGTCTCAGTGCTAACAGTATAAATTTAGTCCGTAGGCACAGGAGGGAGATAAATTAGGTTACTTACATTGGGACTGTAGCATTACGACAACTCAACAACAAAACGGTAGGGATTATCTGAGCTGGGTTTGGGTCATTGATAAGTCATTGTTTCAATGCAGCCTTGAAATGCGTGGACAGAGTCCAAGAGCCAAGATTATTTGTAAGGACTCTGTCAGAGTCGATGAGTAGGGGTGTGAGGTAATTGAGGTGGATAGATAGAGTAGTAGTAGATACATATAACTAACTAGGAATAAACTGGCAGATAGTAAACAGTAGGAGCAGCGTATGTGATGAGTCAAATAGTTAGTGCAAAAAGGGTCAATGCAGATAGTCCGGGTAGCTATTGGTTAACTATTTAACTAACTAGCAGTCTTATGGCTTGAAGGTAGAAGCTCTTCAGGGTCCTGTTGGTTCCAGACTTGGTGCTCCGGTACCGCTAGCCGTGCGGAAGCAGAGAGAACAGTCTATGACTAAGGTGGCTGGAGTCTTTGACAATTTTTAGGGCCTTCCTCTGACACCGCCTGGTATAGAGGTCCTGGATGGCAGGGAGCTTAGCCCGTATGCACTACCCTCTGTAACACTTTGTGGTCAGATGCCAAGCAGTTGCCATACCAAGCGGCGATGCAGCCAGTCAAGATGCTCTCGATGGTGCAGCTGTAGAACTGTAGCTTCCTGTTGGTGTGTATGGACCATGTTCTTAGTGATGTGGAAACAGAGGAAGTTGAAGATCCACCAGAGCTGGTGGAGGAGGGGGGGTGGTCGGCCCTGTCGATGTGAATGGGGGGGTGTTCGGCCCTGTCGATGTGGATGGGGGGGTGTTCGGCCCTGTCGATGTGGATGGGGGGGTGTTCGGCCCTGTCGATGTGGATGGGGGGGTGTTCGGCCCTGTCGATGTGGATGGGGGGGTGTTCGGCCCTGTCGATGTGGATGGGGGGTGTTGGGCCCTGTCGATGTGGATGGGGGGTGTTGGGCCCTGTCGATGTGGATGGGGGGGGTGTTGGGCCCTGTCGATGTGGATGGGGGGTGTTGGGCCCTGTCGATGTGGATGGGGGGGGTGTTCGGCCCTGTCGATGTGGATGGGGGTGTTGGGCCCTGTCGATGTGGATGGGGGGTGTTGGGCCCTGTCGATGTGGATGGGGGGTGTTGGGCCCTGTCGATGTGGATGGGGGGTGTTGGGCCCTGTCGATGTGGATGGGGGGGTGTTCGGCCCTGTCGATGTGGATGGGGGGGTGTTGGGCCCTGTCGATGTGGATGGGGGGTGTTGGGCCCTGTCGATGTGGATGGGGGGTGTTGGGCCCTGTCGATGTGGATGGGGGGGGTGTTGGGCCCTGTCGATGTGGATGGGGGGTGTTGGGCCCTGTCGATGTGGATGGGGGGTGTTCGGCCCTGTCGATGTGGATGGGGGGGTGTTCGGCCCTGTCGATGTGGATGGGGGGTGTTGGGCCCTGTCGATGTGGATGGGGGGTGTTGGGCCCTGTCGATGTGGATGGGGGGGTGTTCGGCCCTGTCGATGTGGATGGGGGGTGTTGGGCCCTGTCGATGTGGATGGGGGGGGTGTTCGGCCCTGTCGATGTGGATGGGGGGTGTTCGGCCCTGTCGATGTGGATGGGGGGTGTTGGGCCCTGTCGATGTGGATGGGGGGGTGTTCGGCCCTGTCGATGTGGATGGGGGGTGTTGGGCCCTGTCGATGTGGATGGGGGGTGTTGGGCCCTGTCGATGTGGATGGGGGGTGTTGGGCCCTGTCGATGTGGATGGGGGGTGTTGGGCCCTGTCGATGTGGATGGGGGGGTGTTCGGCCCTGTCGATGTGGATGGGGGGGTGTTCGGCCCTGTCGATGTGGATGGGGGGTGTTCGGCCCTGTCGATGTGGATGGGGGGTGTTCGGCCCTGTCGATGTGGATGGGGGGGTGTTCGGCCCTGTCGATGTGGATGGGGGGGTGTTCGGCCCTGTCGATGTGGATGGGGGGGTGTTCGGCCCTGTCGATGTGGATGGGGGGTGTTGGGCCCTGTCGATGTGGATGGGGGGTGTTGGGCCCTGTCGATGTGGATGGGGGGGTGTTGGGCCCTGTCGATGTGGATGGGGGGTGTTGGGCCCTGTCGATGTGGATGGGGGGTGTTGGGCAAAAAAATTGTCAGTAGATCAGCTTTATTATTGCAGATAGATTGTCGCTTCCATCAATGTAATTGTCTGCATCACTTCCAATCCCTCATATATATTTTGTCTCGTTGTTGTAGGTAATCAAGCCTACCACAGTAGTGTCGTTTGCAAACTTGATGATGTAGTTGGAGACGAGCATGGCTACACGCAGTCGTGGGTGAACAGGGAGTACAGGAGGGGACAAGCACGCACCTCTGCGCCCCCCCCCCCCCCCCCCCCCATGTTCAGGGTCAGCGCGGCGGATGTGTTGCTGCCTTGATTAGTGTTAGAGATGGTGTGATTAGGTGTTAAAGAAGAGACAAACATGACATGTCTACTGTGCCAAGGGTGGGTGTGTGTGTGTGTGTGTGTGTGTGTGTGTGTGTGTGTGTGTGTGTGTGTGTGTGTGTGTGTGTGTGTGTGTGTGTGTGTGTGTGTGTGTGTGTGTGTGCTGTTCGATGCTATTTCTCCCAATCCCAACTGTCCTCCTCTGTCCTCCACCACCTGAAGAGCTGTCTTCTCTCACCCTCCGCTCTCCTGTCCTCTCATCTCCTTCTCTCCTTCTCCTCCCCCTCTCCTGTACTCTCTTGTCCTCCTTTCCTCTTCTCTTCTCTCCTCTTCCTCCCCCTCTCATCTCCTTTCCTCCTCTCCTCTCCTCTTTTCTACTGTCCTGTCCTGTCCCCTCCCTCCCTCTATACCTCTCGTGTTTGAACCGTTGAATTGTGACTCTACTTTGTCTCTATACTGAAGCGTAGCTTGTTTGATTGCCTTGCGGAGGGAATAGCTACACTGTTTGTATTCGGTCATGTTTCCGGTCACCTTGCCCTGGTTAAAAGCAGTGGTTTGAGCTTTCAGTTTTGCACGAATGCTGCCATCAATCCACGGTTTCTGGTTGGGGAAGGATTTAATAGTCGCTGTGGGTACAACATCACTGATGCACTTTCTAATGAACTCACTGAATCAGCGTATTCATCAATGTTGATGTCCGACGCTATCCGGAACTTATCCCAGTCCACGTGATCAAAGCAATCTTCAGGCGTGGAATCGGATTGGTCGGACCACCGTTGAACAGACCTGAGCACGGGCATTTCCTGTTTTAGTTTCAGTCTATAGGCTGGGAGCAACAAAATGGAGTCGTGGTCAGATTTACTGAAAGGAGGGAGGGCTTTGTATGCGTCACGGGAGTTTGCCAGTCCAGGTCGCGCATTCGATATGCTGAGAAAATTTAGGGAGCCTTCTTTTCAGATTAGCCTTGTTAAAATCCCCAGCTACAATATATGCATATCCTCAGAATATGTGGTTTCCAGTTTACATGGAGTCCAATGAAGTTCTTTCGGGGGCATCGAGGTATCTGCTTGAGGGGGATATACGCGACTGTAAAATCTTCACGAACCCTGGCTGACAAGTTGAATCAGCAATACAAAATTTGGTTTCATTATTTATTTACTAAATACCTAAATAATCACTCAGAATTACACATACACAGGATGGATCATACATTGATTACTAATTATGTCAAGAAGATGTCCCGGGCGGACGGAACCGATATGACGGCTGGTTACACAAAGAAAGGGGGTTGGGTTGGAATGAAAGAGCGGGAAGACTGAGAAACAAAATGATTTGGTCTCTATCAGACCTTATGAAGCTATGTTATCGTAAATACAGAATCTTATGCATTCGAAATAACCGCTTATTTGTAAAAGGAAAATGTAATAAATATTTACTCTGAGCTGCGCTTCGAAAGATTGGTCGTAGATGGAAGGCTGGGTTTCCCAGCAGAGATCTCCCTTGTCCTTTGAAGAATATGTCTCGTGGTAGAACGGTTACGTTGTAGTACCGTCGTTGCATGGTAGAACGGATACGTTGTAGTACCCTGTCTTTCTGAAGAGATTGTCCGTCCTTTTGTAGTTTACAGCTGCTGATACATCCCAGACATCGAGTTATCACTTCTTTAGTGAATAAGAGTTCATACCAAGTTGCCATGCCATAAGTTCATGCTATATTCTGGCTGGTAAGGTCCATCCTTCCAGCGTGTCGATCGTCACCTCCACGTTGTAATTCGGCCTTTTAAACATATGTACATACGTCATCGGGAACACGAGGTTGACTTTCGTAAAGGGCTTTTGTAGTGGTGGAGAGAAGGGCGTGTTTCATAGTTTACAACCAATGTCTGTTCACTTGGGCGGGGCCACTGAGTGAGCATAGTTTACAACCAATGTCTGTTCACATGAACAGCGGGGCCACTGAATTGAGCCTAGTTCACTTATGAAAACAATTCTCTCATTTAGAAGCTAACATTACATTTCATCTTTTCACAAATAGTTTAATATTTAAACATTTCAATTGCACAACAATTCCATGTGACTTTCATATTCATTAAGTATCAACGCATATTTTCAACTGGATTACCGAATTACCGTTTCCCACCTTTTGATGTTCCCCGACTCTCTATGTTAACAAAGGGCTTTCCAAGAGTCACTCTGTAGGGTAGAGAGAGGAAAGGGGGTAAGGTATTTATGGGGGTCATAAACCTCACCAACAGGGCATCTTCATGATAGTATGCAGGGACCAACAGACCCTCTCTCTCTCCACTAGGTAGATATGCAGGGACCAACAGCCCCTCTCTCTCTCTCCACTAGGTAGATATGCAGGGAACAACAGCCTCTCTCTCTCCACTAGGTAGATATGCAGGGACCAACAGCCTCTCTCTCTCCACTAGGTAGATATGCAGGGACCAACAGCCTCTCTCTCTCCCCTAGGTAGATATGCAGGGACCAACAGCCCCTCTCTCTCTCTCCACTAGGTAGATATGCAGGGACCAACAGCCCCTCTCTCTCTCTCCACTAGGTAGATATGCAGGGACCAACAGCCCCTCTCTCTCTCTCCACTAGCTAGATATGCAGGGACCAACAGCCTCTCTCTCTCTCTCCCCTAGGTAGATATGCAGGGACCAACAGACTCTCTCTCTCTCTCCCCTAGGTAGATATGCAGGGACCAACAGCCCCTCTCTCTCTCTCCACTAGGTAGATATGCAGGGACCAACAGCCCCTCTCTCTCTCTCCACTAGGTAGATATGCAGGGACCAACAGCCCCTCTCTCTCTCTCCACTAGGTAGATATGCAGGGACCAACAGCCTCTCTCTCTCAACTAGGTAGATATGCAGGGACCAACAGCCTCTCTCTCTCTCTCCACTAGGTAGATATGCAGGGACCAACAGCCTCTCTCTCTCTCTCTCCCCTAGGTAGATATGCAGGGACCAACAGCCCCTCTCTCTCTCTCCACTAGGTAGATATGCAGGGACCAACAGCCTCTCTCTCTCCACTAGGTAGATATGCAGGGACCAACAGACTCTCTCTCTCCACTAGGTAGATATGCAGGGACCAACAGCCTCTCTCTCTCTCTCCCCTAGGTAGATATGCAGGGACCAACAGACTCTCTCTCTCCACTAGGTAGATATGCAGGGACCAACAGCCTCTCTCTCTCAACTAGGTAGATATGCAGGGACCAACAGCCTCTCTCTCTCAACTAGGTAGATATGCAGGGACCAACAGCCTCTCTCTCTCCACTAGGTAGATATGCAGGGACCAACAGCCTCTCTCTCTCCACTAGGTAGATATGCAGGGACCAACAGCCTCTCTCTCTCCCCTAGGTAGATATGCAGGGACCAACAGCCCCTCTCTCTCTCTCCACTAGGTAGATATGCAGGGACCAACAGCCCCTCTCTCTCTCTCCACTAGGTAGATATGCAGGGACCAACAGCCCCTCTCTCTCTCTCCACTAGGTAGATATGCAGGGACCAACAGCCCCTCTC
This sequence comes from Oncorhynchus kisutch, assembly GCF_002021735.2. Lineage (NCBI taxonomy): Eukaryota > Metazoa > Chordata > Actinopteri > Salmoniformes > Salmonidae > Oncorhynchus > Oncorhynchus kisutch. The sequence continues at coordinate 1,848,535 of NC_034188.2, forward strand.
TCTTTCTACACTAGGTAGATATGCAGGGACCAACAGCCCCTCTCTCTCTCTCCACTAGGTAGATATGCAGGGACCAACATCCTCTCTCTCTCTCTCCACTAGGTAGATATGCAGGGACCAACAGCCCCTCTCTCTCTCTCCACTAGGTAGATATGCAGGGACCAACAGCCCCTCTCTCTCCACTAGGTAGATATGCAGGGACCAACAGCCCCTCTCTCTCTCTCCACTAGGTAGATATGCAGGGACCAACAGACTCTCTCTCTCCACTAGGTAGATATGCAGGGACCAACAGACTCTCTCTCTCTCTCCACTAGGTAGATATGCAGGGACCAACAGCCCCTCTCTCTCTCTCCACTAGGTAGATATGCAGGGACCAACAGCCACTCTCTCTCTCTCCACTAGGTAGATATGCAGGGACCAACAGCCTCTCTCTCTCTCTCCACTAGGTAGATATGCAGGGACCAACAGCCTCTCTCTCTCCAATAGGTAGATATGCAGGGACCAACAGCCCCTATCTCCCACTAGGTAGATATGCAGGGACCAACAGCCCCTCTCTCTCTCTCCACTAGGTAGATATGCAGGGACCAACAGCCTCTCTCTCTCCACTAGGTAGATATGCAGGGACCAACAGCCTCTCTCTCTCCACTAGGTAGATATGCAGGGACCAACAGCCTCTCTCTCTCCACTAGGTAGATATGCAGGGACCAACAGCCCCTCTCTCTCTCTCCACTAGGTAGATATGCAGGGACCAACAGCCCCTCTCTCTCTCTCCACTAGGTAGATATGCAGGGACCAACAGCCTCTCTCTCTCCACTAGGCAGATATGCAGGGACCAACAGCCCCTCTCTCTCTCTCCACTAGGTAGATATGCAGGGACCAACAGCCCCTCTCTCTCTCTCCACTAGGTAGATATGCAGGGACCAACATCCTCTCTCTCTCTCTCCACTAGGTAGATATGCAGGGACCAACAGCCCCTCTCTCTCTCTCCACTAGGTAGATATGCAGGGACCAACAGCCCCTCTCTCTCCACTAGGTAGATATGCAGGGACCAACAGCCCCTCTCTCTCTCTCCACTAGGTAGATATGCAGGGACCAACAGACTCTCTCTCTCCACTAGGTAGATATGCAGGGACCAACAGACTCTCTCTCTCTCTCCACTAGGTAGATATGCAGGGACCAACAGCCCCTCTCTCTCTCTCCACTAGGTAGATATGCAGGGACCAACAGCCCCTCTCTCTCTCTCCACTAGCTAGATATGCAGGGACCAACAGCCTCTCTCTCTCTCTCCCCTAGGTAGATATGCAGGGACCAACAGACTCTCTCTCTCTCTCCCCTAGGTAGATATGCAGGGACCAACAGCCCCTCTCTCTCTCTCCACTAGGTAGATATGCAGGGACCAACAGCCCCTCTCTCTCTCTCCACTAGGTAGATATGCAGGGACCAACAGCCCCTCTCTCTCTCTCCACTAGGTAGATATGCAGGGACCAACAGCCTCTCTCTCTCAACTAGGTAGATATGCAGGGACCAACAGCCTCTCTCTCTCTCTCCACTAGGTAGATATGCAGGGACCAACAGCCTCTCTCTCTCTCTCTCCCCTAGGTAGATATGCAGGGACCAACAGACCCTCTCTCTCTCTCCACTAGGTAGATATGCAGGGACCAACAGCCTCTCTCTCTCCACTAGGTAGATATGCAGGGACCAACAGACTCTCTCTCTCCACTAGGTAGATATGCAGGGACCAACAGCCTCTCTCTCTCTCTCCCCTAGGTAGATATGCAGGGACCAACAGACTCTCTCTCTCCACTAGGTAGATATGCAGGGACCAACAGCCTCTCTCTCTCAACTAGGTAGATATGCAGGGACCAACAGCCTCTCTCTCTCTCTCCACTAGGTAGATATGCAGGGACCAACAGCCCCTCTCTCTCTCTCCACTAGGTAGATATGCAGGGACCAACAGCCCCTCTCTCTCCACTAAGTAGATATGCAGGGACCAACAGCCCCTCTCTCTCTCTCCACTAGGTAGATATGCAGGGACCAACAGACTCTCTCTCTCCACTAGGTAGATATGCAGGGACCAACAGACTCTCTCTCTCTCTCCACTAGGTAGATATGCAGGGACCAACAGCCCCTCTCTCTCTCTCCACTAGGTAGATATGCAGGGACCAACAGCCACTCTCTCTCTCTCCACTAGGTAGATATGCAGGGACCAACAGCCTCTCTCTCTCTCTCCACTAGGTAGATATGCAGGGACCAACAGCCTCTCTCTCTCCAATAGGTAGATATGCAGGGACCAACAGCCCCTCTCTCCCACTAGGTAGATATGCAGGGACCAACAGCCCCTCTCTCTCTCTCCACTAGGTAGATATGCAGGGACCAACAGCCCCTCTCTCTTTCTACACTAGGTAGATATGCAGGGACCAACAGCCCCTCTCTCTCTCTCCACTAGGTAGATATGCAGGGACCAACATCCTCTCTCTCTCTCTCCACTAGGTAGATATGCAGGGACCAACAGCCCCTCTCTCTCTCTCCACTAGGTAGATATGCAGGGACCAACAGCCCCTCTCTCTCCACTAGGTAGATATGCAGGGACCAACAGCCCCTCTCTCTCTCTCCACTAGGTAGATATGCAGGGACCAACAGACTCTCTCTCTCCACTAGGTAGATATGCAGGGACCAACAGACTCTCTCTCTCTCTCCACTAGGTAGATATGCAGGGACCAACAGCCCCTCTCTCTCTCTCCACTAGGTAGATATGCAGGGACCAACAGCCACTCTCTCTCTCTCCACTAGGTAGATATGCAGGGACCAACAGCCTCTCTCTCTCTCTCCACTAGGTAGATATGCAGGGACCAACAGCCTCTCTCTCTCCAATAGGTAGATATGCAGGGACCAACAGCCCCTCTCTCCCACTAGGTAGATATGCAGGGACCAACAGCCCCTCTCTCTCTCTCCACTAGGTAGATATGCAGGGACCAACAGCCTCTCTCTCTCCACTAGGTAGATATGCAGGGACCAACAGCCTCTCTCTCTCCACTAGGTAGATATGCAGGGACCAACAGCCTCTCTCTCTCCACTAGGTAGATATGCAGGGACCAACAGCCCCTCTCTCTCTCTCCACTAGGTAGATATGCAGGGACCAACAGCCCCTCTCTCTCTCTCCACTAGGTAGATATGCAGGGACCAACAGCCTCTCTCTCTCCACTAGGCAGATATGCAGGGACCAACAGCCCCTCTCTCTCTCTCCACTAGGTAGATATGCAGGGACCAACAGCCCCTCTCTCTCTCTCCACTAGGTAGATATGCAGGGACCAACATCCTCTCTCTCTCTCTCCACTAGGTAGATATGCAGGGACCAACAGCCCCTCTCTCTCTCTCCACTAGGTAGATATGCAGGGACCAACAGCCCCTCTCTCTCCACTAGGTAGATATGCAGGGACCAACAGCCCCTCTCTCTCTCTCCACTAGGTAGATATGCAGGGACCAACAGACTCTCTCTCTCCACTAGGTAGATATGCAGGGACCAACAGACTCTCTCTCTCTCTCCACTAGGTAGATATGCAGGGACCAACAGCCCCTCTCTCTCTCTCCACTAGGTAGATTTGCAGGGATCAACAGCCCCTCTCTCTCTCTCCACTAGCTAGATATGCAGGGACCAACAGCCTCTCTCTCTCTCTCCCCTAGGTAGATATGCAGGGACCAACAGACTCTCTCTCTCTCTCCCCTAGGTAGATATGCAGGGACCAACAGCCCCTCTCTCTCTCTCCACTAGGTAGATATGCAGGGACCAACAGCCCCTCTCTCTCTCTCCACTAGGTAGATATGCAGGGACCAACAGCCCCTCTCTCTCTCTCCACTAGGTAGATATGCAGGGACCAACAGCCTCTCTCTCTCAACTAGGTAGATATGCAGGGACCAACAGCCTCTCTCTCTCTCTCCACTAGGTAGATATGCAGGGACCAACAGCCTCTCTCTCTCTCTCTCCCCTAGGTAGATATGCAGGGACCAACAGACCCTCTCTCTCTCTCCACTAGGTAGATATGCAGGGACCAACAGCCTCTCTCTCTCCACTAGGTAGATATGCAGGGACCAACAGACTCTCTCTCTCCACTAGGTAGATATGCAGGGACCAACAGCCTCTCTCTCTCTCTCCCCTAGGTAGATATGCAGGGACCAACAGACTCTCTCTCTCCACTAGGTAGATATGCAGGGACCAACAGCCTCTCTCTCTCAACTAGGTAGATATGCAGGGACCAACAGCCTCTCTCTCTCTCTCCACTAGGTAGATATGCAGGGACCAACAGCCCCTCTCTCTCTCTCCACTAGGTAGATATGCAGGGACCAACAGCCCCTCTCTCTCCACTAAGTAGATATGCAGGGACCAACAGCCCCTCTCTCTCTCTCCACTAGGTAGATATGCAGGGACCAACAGACTCTCTCTCTCCACTAGGTAGATATGCAGGGACCAACAGACTCTCTCTCTCTCTCCACTAGGTAGATATGCAGGGACCAACAGCCCCTCTCTCTCTCTCCACTAGGTAGATATGCAGGGACCAACAGCCACTCTCTCTCTCTCCACTAGGTAGATATGCAGGGACCAACAGCCTCTCTCTCTCTCTCCACTAGGTAGATATGCAGGGACCAACAGCCTGTCTCTCTCCAATAGGTAGATATGCAGGGACCAACAGCCCCTCTCTCCCACTAGGTAGATATGCAGGGACCAACAGCCCCTCTCTCTCTCTCCACTAGGTAGATATGCAGGGACCAACAGCCTCTCTCTCTCCACTAGGTAGATATGCAGGGACCAACAGCCTCTCTCTCTCCACTAGGTAGATATGCAGGGACCAACAGCCTCTCTCTCTCCACTAGGTAGATATGCAGGGACCAACAGCCCCTCTCTCTCTCTCCACTAGGTAGATATGCAGGGACCAACAGCCCCTCTCTCTCTCTCCACTAGGTAGATATGCAGGGACCAACAGCCTCTCTCTCTCCACTAGGCAGATATGCAGGGACCAACAGCCCCTCTCTCTCTCTCCACTAGGTAGATATGCAGGGACCAACAGCCCCTCTCTCTCTCTCCACTAGGTAGATATGCAGGGACCAACATCCTCTCTCTCTCTCTCCACTAGGTAGATATGCAGGGACCAACAGCCCCTCTCTCTCTCTCCACTAGGTAGATATGCAGGGACCAACAGCCCCTCTCTCTCCACTAGGTAGATATGCAGGGACCAACAGCCCCTCTCTCTCTCTCCACTAGGTAGATATGCAGGGACCAACAGACTCTCTCTCTCCACTAGGTAGATATGCAGGGACCAACAGACTCTCTCTCTCTCTCCACTAGGTAGATATGCAGGGACCAACAGCCCCTCTCTCTCTCTCCACTAGGTAGATATGCAGGGACCAACAGCCACTCTCTCTCTCTCCACTAGGTAGATATGCAGGGACCAACAGCCTCTCTCTCTCTCTCCACTAGGTAGATATGCAGGGACCAACAGCCTCTCTCTCTCCAATAGGTAGATATGCAGGGACCAACAGCCCCTCTCTCCCACTAGGTAGATATGCAGGGACCAACAGCCCCTCTCTCTCTCTCCACTAGGTAGATATGCAGGGACCAACAGCCTCTCTCTCTCCACTAGGTAGATATGCAGGGACCAACAGACTCTCTCTCTCCACTAGGTAGATATGCAGGGACCAACAGCCTCTCTCTCTCCACTAGGTAGATATGCAGGGACCAACAGCCCCTCTCTCTCTCTCCACTAGGTAGATATGCAGGGACCAACAGCCCCTCTCTCTCTCTCCACTAGGTAGATATACAGGGACCAACAGCCTCTCTCTCTCCACTAGGCAGATATGCAGGGACCAACAGCCCCTCTCTCTCTCTCCACTAGGTAGATATGCAGGGACCAACAGCCCCTCTCTCTCTCTCCACTAGGTAGATATGCAGGGACCAACAGCCCCTCTCTCTCTCTCCACTAGGTAGATATGCAGGGACCAACAGCCTCTCTCTCTCAACTAGGTAGATATGCAGGGACCAACAGCCTCTCTCTCTCTCTCCACTAGGTAGATATGCAGGGACCAACAGCCTCTCTCTCTCTCTCCCCTAGGTAGATATGCAGGGACCAACAGCCCCTCTCTCTCTCACCACTAGGTAGATATGCAGGGACCAACAGCCTCTCTCTCTCCACTAGGTAGATATGCAGGGACCAACAGACTCTCTCTCTCCACTAGGTAGATATGCTGGGACCAACAGCCTCTCTCTCTCTCTCCCCTAGGTAGATATGCAGGGACCAACAGACTCTCACTCTCCACTAGGAACATATGCAGGGACCAACAGCCTCTCTCTCTCAACTAGGTAGATATGCAGGGACCGACAGCGTCTCTCTCTCCAATAGGTAGATATGCAGGGACCAACAGCCTCTCTCTCTCCAATAGGTAGATATGCAGGGACCAACAGCCTCTCTCTCTCAACTAGGTAGATATGCAGGGACCAACAGCCTCTCTCTCTCCACTAGGTAGATATGCAGGGACCAACAGCCTCTCTCTCTCCACTAGGTAGATATGCAGGGACCAACAGCCTCTCTCTCTCCCCTAGGTAGATATGCAGGGACCAACAGCCCCTCTCTCTCTCTCCACTAGGTAGATATGCAGGGACCAACAGCCCCTCTCTCTCTCTCCACTAGGTAGATATGCAGGGACCAACAGCCCCTCTCTCTCTCTCCACTAGGTAGATATGCAGGGACCAACAGCCCCTCTCTCTCCACTAGGTAGATATGCAGGGACCAACAGCCCCTCTCTCTCTCTCCACTAGGTAGATATGCAGGGACCAACAGACTCTCTCTCTCTCTCCACTAGGTAGATATGCAGGGACCAACAGACTCTCTCTCTCTCTCCACTAGGTAGATATGCAGGGACCAACAGCCCCTCTCTCTCTCTCCACTAGGTAGATATGCAGGGACCAACAGCCTCTCTCTCTCTCTCCACTAGGTAGATATGCAGGGACCAACAGCCTCTCTCTCTCTCTCCACTAGGTAGATATGCAGGGACCAACAGCCTCTCTCTCTCCAATAGGTAGATATGCAGGGACCAACAGCCCCTCTCTCTCCACTAGGTAGATATGCAGGGACCAACAGCCCCTCTCTCTCTCTCCACTAGGTAGATATGCAGGGACCAACAGCCTCTCTCTCTCAACTAGGTAGATAGGCAGGGACCAACAGCCCCTCTCTCTCCACTAGGTAGATATGCAGGGACCAACAGACTCTCTCTCTCCACTAGGTAGATATGCAGGGACCAACAGCCCCTCTCTCTCTCTCCACTAGGTAGATATGCAGGGACCAACAGCCTCTCTCTCTCCCCTAGGTAGATATGCAGGGACCAACAGCCCCTCTCTCTCTCTCCACTAGGTAGATATGCAGGGACCAACAGCCCCTCTCTCTCTCTCCACTAGGTAGATATGCAGGGACCAACAGCCCCTCTCTCTCTCTCCACTAGGTAGATATGCAGGGACCAACAGCCCCTCTCTCTCTCTCCACTAGGTAGATATGCAGGGACCAACAGCCCCTCTCTCTCTCTCCACTAGGTAGATATGCAGGGACCAACAGCCTCTCTCTCTCTCTCCACTAGGTAGATATGCAGGGACCAACAGCCCCTCTCTCTCTCTCCACTAGGTAGATATGCAGGGACCAACAGCCCCTCTCTCTCCACTAGGTAGATATGCAGGGACCAACAGCCCCTCTCTCTCTCTCCACTAGGTAGATATGCAAGGACCAACAGACTCTCTCTCTCTCTCCACTAGGTAGATATGCAGGGACCAACAGACTCTCTCTCTCTCTCCACTAGGTAGATATGCAGGGACCAACAGCCCCTCTCTCTCTCTCCACTAGGTAGATATGCAGGGACCAACAGCCTCTCTCTCTCAACTAGGTAGATATGCAGGGACCAACAGCCCCTCTCTCTCTCTCCACTAGGTAGATATGCAGGGACCAACAGCCTCTCTCTCTCTCTCCCCTAGGTAGATATGCAGGGACCAACAGCCTCTCTCTCTCAACTAGGTAGATATGCAGGGACCAACAGCCCCTCTCTCTCCCCTAGGTAGATATGCAGGGACCAACAGCCTCTCTCTCTCTCTCCACTAGGTAGATATGCAGGGACCAACAGCACCTCTCTCTCTCTCCACTAGGTAGATATGCAGGGACCAACAGCCCCTCTCTCTCTCTCAACTAGTTAGATATGCAGGGACCAACAGCCTCTCTCTCTCCACTAGGTAGATATGCAGGGACCAACAGCCCCTCTCTCTCTCTCCACTAGGTAGATATGCAGGGACCAACAGCCCCTCTCTCTCTCTCCACTAGGAAGATATGCAGGGACCAACAGCCCCTCTCTCTCCACTAGGTAGATATGCAGGGACCAACAGCCTCTCTCTCTCCACTAGGTAGATATGCAGGGACCAACAGCCCCTCTCTCTCTCTCCACTAGGTAGATATGCAGGGACCAACAGCCCCTCTCTCTCCACTAGGTAGATATGAAGGGACCAACAGCCTCTCTCTCTCCAATAGGTAGATATGCAGGGACCAACAGCCTCTCTCTCTCCACTAGGTAGATATGCAGGGACCAACAGCCCCTCTCTCTCCCCTAGGTAGATATGCAGGGACCAACAGCCTCTCTCTCTCTCTCCACTAGGTAGATATGCAGGGACCAACAGCACCTCTCTCTCTCTCCACTAGGTAGATATGCAGGGACCAACAGCCCCTCTCTCTCTCTCCACTAGGTAGATATGCAGGGACCAACAGCCTCTCTCTCTCCACTAGGTAGATATGCAGGGACCAACAGCCCCTCTCTCTCTCTCCACTAGGTAGATATGCAGGGACCAACAGCCCCTCTCTCTCTCTCCACTAGGAAGATATGCAGGGACCAACAGCCCCTCTCTCTCCACTAGGTAGATATGCAGGGACCAACAGCCTCTCTCTCTCCACTAGGTAGATATGCAGGGACCAACAGCCCCTCTCTCTCTCTCCACTAGGTAGATATGCAGGGACCAACAGCCCCTCTCTCTCCACTAGGTAGATATGAAGGGACCAACAGCCTCTCTCTCTCCAATAGGTAGATATGCAGGGACCAACAGCCTCTCTCTCTCCACTAGGTAGATATGCAGGGACCAACAGCCCCTCTCTCTCTCTCCACTAGGTAGATATGCAGGGACCAACAGCCTCTCTCTCTCCCCTAGGTAGATATGCAGGGACCAACAGCCCCTCTCTCTCTCCCCCTAGGTAGATATGCAGGGACCAACAGCCTCTCTCTCTCCAATAGGTAGATATGCAGGGACCAACAGCCCCTCTCTCTCCACTAGGAAGATATGCAGGGACCAACAGCCTCTCTCTCTCCACTAGGTAGATATGCAGGGATCAACAGCCCCTCTCTCTCTCTCCACTAGGTAGATATGCAGGGACCAACAGCCCCTCTCTCTCTCTCCACTAGGTAGATATGCAGGGACCAACATCCCCTCTCTCTCAACTAGGTAGATATGCAGGGACCAACAGCCTCTCTCTCTCAACTAGGTAGATATGCAGGGACCAACAGCCCCTCTCTCTCTCCACTAGGTAGATATGCAGGGACCAACAGCCTCTCTCTCTCAACTAGGTAGATATGCAGGGACCAACAGCCCCTCTCTCTCTCCACTAGGTAGATATGCAGGGACCAACAGCCTCTCTCTCTCAACTAGGTAGATATGCAGGGACCAACAGCCTCTCTCTCTCAACTAGGTAGATATGCAGGGACCAACAGCCTCTCTCTCTCCACTAGGTAGATATGCAGGGACCAACAGCCTCTCTCTCTCCACTAGGTAGATATGCAGGGACCAACAGCCTCTCTCTCTCAACTAGGTAGATATGCAGGGACCAACAGCCTCTCTCTCTCCACTAGGTAGATATGCAGGGACCAACAGCCTCTCTCTCTCCACTAGGTAGATATGCAGGGACCAACAGCCTCTCTCTCTCAACTAGGTAGATATGCAGGGACCAACAGCCCCTCTCTCTCTCTCCACTAGGTAGATATGCAGGGACCAACAGCCCCTCCCTCTCTCTCCACTAGGTAGATATGCAGGGACCAACAGCCTGTCTCTCTCTCTCCACTAGGTAGATATGCAGGGACCAATAGCCCCTCTCTCTCTCTCCACTAGGTAGATATGCAGGGACCAACAGCCCCTCTCTCTCTCTCCACTAGGTAGATATGCAGGGACCAACAGCCCCTCTCTCTCTCTCCACTAGGTAGATATGCAGGGACCAACAGCCCCTCTCTCTCTCTCCACTAGGTAGATATGCAGGGACCAACAGCCTCTCTCTCTCTCTCCACTAGGTAGATATGCAGGGACCAACAGCCCCTCTCTCTCTCTCCACTAGGTAGATATGCAGGGACCAACAGCCCCTCTCTCTCCACTAGGTAGATATGCAGGGACCAACAGCCCCTCTCTCTCTCTCCACTAGGTAGATATGCAAGGACCAACAGACTCTCTCTCTCTCTCCACTAGGTAGATATGCAGGGACCAACAGACTCTCTCTCTCTCTCCACTAGGTAGATATGCAGGGACCAACAGCCCCTCTCTCTCTCTCCACTAGGTAGATATGCAGGGACCAACAGCCTCTCTCTCTCAACTAGGTAGATATGCAGGGACCAACAGCCCCTCTCTCTCTCTCCACTAGGTAGATATGCAGGGACCAACAGCCTCTCTCTCTCTCTCCCCTAGGTAGATATGCAGGGACCAACAGCCTCTCTCTCTCAACTAGGTAGATATGCAGGGACCAACAGCCCCTCTCTCTCCCCTAGGTAGATATGCAGGGACCAACAGCCTCTCTCTCTCTCTCCACTAGGTAGATATGCAGGGACCAACAGCACCTCTCTCTCTCTCCACTAGGTAGATATGCAGGGACCAACAGCCCCTCTCTCTCTCTCAACTAGTTAGATATGCAGGGACCAACAGCCTCTCTCTCTCCACTAGGTAGATATGCAGGGACCAACAGCCCCTCTCTCTCTCTCCACTAGGTAGATATGCAGGGACCAACAGCCCCTCTCTCTCTCTCCACTAGGAAGATATGCAGGGACCAACAGCCCCTCTCTCTCCACTAGGTAGATATGCAGGGACCAACAGCCTCTCTCTCTCCACTAGGTAGATATGCAGGGACCAACAGCCCCTCTCTCTCTCTCCACTAGGTAGATATGCAGGGACCAACAGCCCCTCTCTCTCCACTAGGTAGATATGAAGGGACCAACAGCCTCTCTCTCTCCAATAGGTAGATATGCAGGGACCAACAGCCTCTCTCTCTCCACTAGGTAGATATGCAGGGACCAACAGCCCCTCTCTCTCCCCTAGGTAGATATGCAGGGACCAACAGCCTCTCTCTCTCTCTCCACTAGGTAGATATGCAGGGACCAACAGCACCTCTCTCTCTCTCCACTAGGTAGATATGCAGGGACCAACAGCCCCTCTCTCTCTCTCCACTAGGTAGATATGCAGGGACCAACAGCCTCTCTCTCTCCACTAGGTAGATATGCAGGGACCAACAGCCCCTCTCTCTCTCTCCACTAGGTAGATATGCAGGGACCAACAGCCCCTCTCTCTCTCTCCACTAGGAAGATATGCAGGGACCAACAGCCCCTCTCTCTCCACTAGGTAGATATGCAGGGACCAACAGCCTCTCTCTCTCCACTAGGTAGATATGCAGGGACCAACAGCCCCTCTCTCTCTCTCCACTAGGTAGATATGCAGGGACCAACAGCCCCTCTCTCTCCACTAGGTAGATATGAAGGGACCAACAGCCTCTCTCTCTCCAATAGGTAGATATGCAGGGACCAACAGCCTCTCTCTCTCCACTAGGTAGATATGCAGGGACCAACAGCCCCTCTCTCTCTCTCCACTAGGTAGATATGCAGGGACCAACAGCCTCTCTCTCTCCCCTAGGTAGATATGCAGGGACCAACAGCCCCTCTCTCTCTCCCCCTAGGTAGATATGCAGGGACCAACAGCCTCTCTCTCTCCAATAGGTAGATATGCAGGGACCAACAGCCCCTCTCTCTCCACTAGGAAGATATGCAGGGACCAACAGCCTCTCTCTCTCCACTAGGTAGATATGCAGGGATCAACAGCCCCTCTCTCTCTCTCCACTAGGTAGATATGCAGGGACCAACAGCCCCTCTCTCTCTCTCCACTAGGTAGATATGCAGGGACCAACATCCCCTCTCTCTCAACTAGGTAGATATGCAGGGACCAACAGCCTCTCTCTCTCAACTAGGTAGATATGCAGGGACCAACAGCCCCTCTCTCTCTCCACTAGGTAGATATGCAGGGACCAACAGCCTCTCTCTCTCAACTAGGTAGATATGCAGGGACCAACAGCCCCTCTCTCTCTCCACTAGGTAGATATGCAGGGACCAACAGCCTCTCTCTCTCAACTAGGTAGATATGCAGGGACCAACAGCCTCTCTCTCTCAACTAGGTAGATATGCAGGGACCAACAGCCTCTCTCTCTCCACTAGGTAGATATGCAGGGACCAACAGCCTCTCTCTCTCCACTAGGTAGATATGCAGGGACCAACAGCCTCTCTCTCTCAACTAGGTAGATATGCAGGGACCAACAGCCTCTCTCTCTCCACTAGGTAGATATGCAGGGACCAACAGCCTCTCTCTCTCCACTAGGTAGATATGCAGGGACCAACAGCCTCTCTCTCTCAACTAGGTAGATATGCAGGGACCAACAGCCCCTCTCTCTCTCTCCACTAGGTAGATATGCAGGGACCAACAGCCCCTCCCTCTCTCTCCACTAGGTAGATATGCAGGGACCAACAGCCTGTCTCTCTCTCTCCACTAGGTAGATATGCAGGGACCAATAGCCCCTCTCTCTCTCTCCACTAGGTAGATATGCAGGGACCAACAGCCCCTCTCTCACTCTCCACTAGGTAGATATGCAGGGACCAACAGCCTCTCTCTCTCAACTAGGTAGATATGCAGGGACCAACAGCCCCTCTCTCTCTCTCCACTAGGTAGATATGCAGGGACCAACAGCCCCTCTCTCTCTCTCCACTAGGTAGATATGCAGGGACCAACAGCCCCTCTCTCTCTCTCCACTACGTAGATATGCAGGGACCAACAGCCCCTCTCTCTCTCTCCACTAGGTAGATATGCAGGGACCAACAGCCTCTCTCTCTCCACTAGGTAGATATGCAGGGACCAACAGCCCCTCTCTCTCTCTCTCCACTAGGTAGATATGCAGGGACCAACAGCCTCTCTCTCTCCAATAGGTAGATATGCAGGGACCAACAGCCCCTCTCTCTCTCTCCACTAGGTAGATATGCAGGGACCAACAGCCTCTCTCTCTCCACTAGGTAGATATGCAGGGACCAACAGCCTCTCTCTCTCCACTAGGTAGATATGCAGGGACCAACAGCCCCTCTCTCTCTCTCCACTAGGTAGATATGCAGGGACCAACAGCCCCTCTCTCTCTCTCCACTAGGTAGATATGCAGGGACCAACAGCCTCTCTCTCTCTCTCCACTAGGTAGATATGCAGGGACCAACAGCCCCTCTCTCTCTCTCTCCACTAGGTAGATATGCAGGGACCAACAGCCCCTCTCTCTCTCTCCACTAGGTAGATATGCAGGGACCAACAGCCCCTCTCTCTCTCCACTAGGTAGATATGCAGGGACCAACAGCCTCTCTCTCTCCACTAGGTAGATATGCAGGGACCAACAGCCTCTCTCTCTCTCTCCACTAGGTAGATATGCAGGGACCAACAGCCCCTCTCTCTCTCTCCACTAGGTAGATATGCAGGGACCAACTGCCTCTCTCTCTCAACTAGGTAGATATGCAGGGACCAACAGCCCCTCTCTCTCCACTAGGTAGATATGCAGGGACCAACAGCCTCTCTCTCTCTCTCCACTAGGTAGATATGCAGGGACCAACAGCCCCTCTCTCTCTCTCCACTAGGTAGATATGCAGGGACCAACAGCCCCTCTCTCTCTCTCCACTAGGTAGATATGCAGGGACCAACAGCCTCTCTCTCTCCACTAGGTAGATATGCAGGGACCAACAGCCCCTCTCTCTCTCTCTCCACTAGGTAGATATGCAGGGACCAACAGCCTCTCTCTCTCCAATAGGTAGATATGCAGGGACCAACAGCCCCTCTCTCTCTCTCCACTAGGTAGATATGCAGGGACCAACAGCCCCTCTCTCTCTCTCCACTAGGTAGATATGCAGGGACCAACAGCCCCTCTCTCTCTCCACTAGGTAGATATGCAGGGACCAACAGCCTCTCTCTCTCTCTCCACTAGGTAGATATGCAGGGACCAACAGCCTCTCTCTCTCCACTAGGTAGATATGCAGGGACCAACAGCCTCTCTCTCTCAACTAGGTAGATATGCAGGGACCAACAGCCTCTCTCTCTCCACTAGGTAGATATGCAGGGACCAACAGCCCCTCTCTCTCTCAACTAGGTAGATATGCAGGGACCAACAGCCTCTCTCTCTCCACTAGGTAGATATGCAGGGACCAACAGCCCCTCTCTCTCTCCACTAGGTAGATATGCAGGGACCAACAGCCCCTCTCTCTCTCTCCACTAGGTTGTTATGCAGGGACCAACAGCCTCTCTCTCTCCACTAGGTAGATATGCAGGGACCAACAGCCTCTCTCTCTCTCTCAACTAGGTAGATATGCAGGGACCAACAGCCCCTCTCTCTCTCTCTCCACTAGGTAGATATGCAGGGACCAACAGCCCCTCTCTCTCTCTCTCCACTAGGTAGATATGCAGGGACCAACAGCCCCTCTCTCTCTCTCCACTAGGTAGATATGCAGGGACCAACAGCCCCTCTCTCTCCCCTAGGTAGATATGCAGGGACCAACAGCCCCTCTCTCTCTCTCCACTAGGTAGATATGCAGGGACCAACAGCCCCTCTCTCTCTCTCCCCTAGGTAGATATGCAGGGACCAACAGCCTCTCTCTCTCTCTCTCTCCACTAGGTAGATATGCAGGGACCAACAGACTCTCTCTCTCTCTCCACTAGGTAGATATGCAGGGACCAACAGCCCCTCCCTCTCTCTCCCCTAGGTAGATATGCAGGGACCAACAGCCTCTCTCTCTCTCTCCACTAGTTAGATATGCAGGGACCAACAGACTCTCTCTCTCTCTCCACTAGGTAGATATGCAGGGACCAACAGACTCTCTCTCTCCCATTGGTAGATATGCAGGGACCAACAGCCTCTCTCTCTCTCTCCACTAGGTAGATATGCAGGGACCAACAGACTCTCTCTCTCTCTCCACTAGGTAGATATGCAGGGACCAACAGCCTCTCTCTCTCCACTAGGTAGATATGCAGGGACCAACAGCCTCTCTCTCTCCACTAGGTAGATATGCAGGGACCAACAGACTCTCTCTCTCCACTAGGTAGATATGCAGGGACCAACAGACTCTCTCTCTCCAATAGGTAGATATGCAGGGACCAATAGCCTCTCTCTCTCTCTCCACTAGGTAGATATGCAGGGACCAACAGCCCCTCTCTCTCTCTCCACTAGGTAGATATGCAGGGACCAACAGCCTCTCTCTCTCCACTAGGTAGATATGCAGGGACCAACAGCCTCTCTCTCTCCACTAGGTAGATATGCAGGGACCAACAGCCTCTCTCTCTCCACTAGGTAGATATGCAGGGACCAACAGACTCTCTCTCTCCACTAGGTAGATATGCAGGGACCAACAACCCCTCTCTCTCTCTCCACTAGGTAGATATGCAGGGACCAACAGACTCTCTCTCTCTCTCCACTAGGTAGATATGCAGGGACCAACAGCCCCTCTCTCTCTCCACTAGGTAGATATGCAGGGACCAACAGCCCCTCTCTCTCTCTCCACTAGGTAGATATGCAGGGACCAACAGCCTCTCTCTCTCCACTAGGTAGATATGCAGGGACCAACAGCCTCTCTCTCTCCACTAGGTAGATATGCAGGGACCAACAGCCTCTCTCTCTCCACTAGGTAGATATGCAGGGACCAACAGCATCTCTCTCTCCACTAGGTAGATATGCAGGGACCAACAGCCTCTCTCTCTCCACTAGGTAGATATGCAGGGACCAACAGTCAGTCAGTCTCTCTCAATTCAATTCAAGGGCTCTCTCTCTCTCTCCCTCTCTCTCTCTCCCCTAGGTAGATATGCAGGGACCAACAGCCCCTCTCTCTCTCTCCACTAGGAAATATGCAGGGACCAACAGCCCCTCTCTCTCTCTCCACTAGGTAGATATGCAGGGACCAACAGCCTCTCTCTCTCCCTCTCTCTCTCTCCACTAGGTAGATATGCAGGGACCAACAGCCTCTCTCTCTCCCCTAGGTAGATATGCAGGGACCAACAGCCCCTCTCTCTCTCAACTAGGTAGATATGCAGGGACCAACAGCCTCTCTCTCTCCACTAGGTAGATATGCAGGGACCAACAGCCTCTCTCTCTCAACTAGGTAGATATGCAGGGACCAACAGCCCCTCTCTCTCTCCACTAGGTAGATATGCAGGGACCAACAGCCTCTCTCTCTCCACTAGGTAGATATGCAGGGACCAACAGCCTCTCTCTCTCCACTAGGTAGATATGCAGGGACCAACAGCCTCTCTCTCTCCACTAGGTAGATATGCAGGGACCAACAGCCTCTCTCTCTCCACTAGGTAGATATGCAGGGACCAACAGACTCTCTCTCTCCACTAAGTAGATATGCAGGGACCAACAGCCTCTCTCTCTCCACTAGGTAGATATGCAGGGACCAACAGCCCCTCTTTCTCCACTAGGTAGATATGCAGGGACCAACAGCCTCTCTCTCTCCACTAGGTAGATATGCAGGGACCAACAGCCTCTCTCTCTCCACTAGGTAGATATGCAGGGACCAACAGCCTCTCTCTCTCCACTAGGTAGATATGCAGGGACCAACAGTCAGTCAGTCTCTCTCAATTCAATTCAAGGGCTCTCTCTCTCTCTCCCTCTCTCTCTCTCCCCTAGGTAGATATGCAGGGACCAACAGCCCCTCTCTCTCTCTCCACTAGGAAATATGCAGGGACCAACAGCCCCTCTCTCTCTCTCCACTAGGTAGATATGCAGGGACCAACAGACTCTCTCTCTCTCTCCACTAGGTAGATATGCAGGGACCAACAGCCTCTCTCTCTCCCTCTCTCTCTCTCCACTAGGTAGATATGCAGGGACCAACAGCCTCTCTCTCTCCCCTAGGTAGATATGCAGGGACCAACAGCCCCTCTCTCTCTCAACTAGGTAGATATGCAGGGACCAACAGCCTCTCTCTCTCCACTAGGTAGATATGCAGGGACCAACAGCCTCTCTCTCTCAACTAGGTAGATATGCAGGGACCAACAGCCCCTCTCTCTCTCCACTAGGTAGATATGCAGGGACCAACAGCCTCTCTCTCTCCACTAGGTAGATATGCAGGGACCAACAGCCTCTCTCTCTCCACTACGTAGATATGCAGGGACCAACAGCCTCTCTCTCTCCACTAGGTAGATATGCAGGGACCAACAGACTCTCTCTCTCCACTAGGTAGATATGCAGGGACCAACAGCCTCTCTCTCTCCACTAGGTAGATATGCAGGGACCAACAGCCTCTCTCTCTCCACTAGGTAGATGTGCAGGGACCAACAGCCTCTCTCTCTCCACTAGGTAGATATGCAGGGACCAACAGCCTCTCTCTCTCCACTAGGTAGATATGCAGGGACCAACAGCCCCTCTCTCTCTCTCCACTAGGTAGATATGCAGGGACCAACAGCCCCTCTCTCTCCACTAGGTAGATATGCAGGGACCAACAGCCCCTCTCTCTCTCTCCACTAGGTAGGTATGCAGGGACCAACAGCCTCTCTCTCTCAACTAGGTAGATATGCAGGGACCAACAGCCCCTCTCTCTCTCTCCACTAGGTAGATATGCAGGGACCAACAGCCCCTCTCTCTCTCCACTAGGTAGATATGCAGGGACCAACAGCCTCTCTCTCTCAACTAGGTAGATATGCAGGGACCAACAGCCTCTCTCTCTCCAATAGGTAGATATGCAGGGACCAACAGCCTCTCTCTCTCCACTAGGTAGATATGCAGGGACCAACAGCCTCTCTCTCTCTCTCCAAGGCTTTATCAACTCACTGGACCACTCGTCAGAGTTTCCCTCACGTTTAGCGGATCAAGTACCCGGGATGGAGAAGTGATATGAAATCAGACAACGAAGAGGGAAGGCATGAGAATAGTCAGGGATGTCAGTCTCAGCCCCAGGAGAAAAGACAGCTACCTCATGGTTGTGTGGTCCAAGCCCCACCTCAGCCCCTGTGTGTTGGTTATGAGGGCCCTGGTCTAAAGTAGTGCACTATACAGGGCCCTGGTCTAAAGTAGTGCACTATACAGGGCCCTGGTCTAAAGTAGTGCACTATACAGGGCCCTGATCTAAAGTAGAGCACTATACAGGGCCCTGGTCTAAAGTAGTGCACTATACAGGGCCCTGGTCTAAAGTAGTGCACTATACAGGGCCCTGGTCTAAAGTAGTGCACTATATAGGGTTAAGGGTTCCACTTGGGACACACCCACAAACATTTCGTATCTGAAAACAGAGGGAAGAAAACTTTGCAGCTCCATATGATTTCACATAAATAAAAGATAATAAATAAAAGATCCTCATGACAACCCCGCCATTATCAAAAAGGACTGTCTCTCTAGCTCCCACACTAGAGGAGGATTAACCCAAGTCACGCCCTATTCTCTAGGGTGCCCTTTGGGAAGCAGCCAGCCTCTGTCTGTCTGTTTTGGAGAAATGAGTTACTCAATCGCCGTGGCATCCGTCGTCGAAAGTAGTGCGCTAGATAGGGAATAGGGTCTAAAGTAGTGCGATAGATAGGGAATAGGGTCTAAAGTAGTGCGATAGATAGGGAATAGGGTCTAAAGTAGTGCGCTAGATAGGGAATAGGGTCTAAAGTAGTGCACTACATAGGGAATAGGGTCTCAAGTAGTGCACTACATAGGGAATAGAGTCTAAAGTAGTGCACTACATAGGGAATAGGGTGTAAAGTAGTGCGCTACATAGGGAATAGTGTCTAAAGTAGTGCACTACATAGGGAATAGGGTGTAAAGTAGTGCGCTACATAGGGAATAGGGTCTAAAGTAGTGCACTACATAGGGAATAGGGTCTAAAGTAGTGCGCTAGATAGGGAATAGGGTGCAGTTTGAGATGCATCAACAGACCGGCTCATATCACCTCCCAGACAAGAGGTTTCTCTCACAACAAACAGAGACATTCCTTCTTCATGAGAGTAATGCACACACACACAGACACACACACACAGACACAGACACACACACACACACACACACACACACACACACACACACACACACACACACACACACTGTCTGTAGCATGTTGATGTTTTGGTCCCAATCGAACCCTGATGGGGTTATTGGAAATTCTAAGGAAACAGTCTCAGTGGAGCCTGACTGTAGAAGGTGTTGGAGTGTGTGTGTGTGTGTGTGTGTGTGTGTGTGTGTGTGTGTGTGTGTGTGTGTGTGTGTGTGTGTGTGTGTGTGTGTGTGTGTGTGTGTGTGGTTGAGAGCAGAGCAGAGCCATGCAGCTGATTGCCAGATGGTGCAGGGTAGGGGTTATAGGAGGGTAGGGGATATAGGAGGGTAGGGGATATAGAAGGGCAGGGGATATAGGAGGGTAGGGGCTATAGGAGGGTAGGGGATATAGGAGGGTAGGGCTATAGGAGGGTAGGGGATATAGGAGGGTAGGGGTTATAGGAGGGTAGGGGATATAGGAGGGTAGGGGATATAGGAGGGTAGGGGATATAGGAGGGTAGGGGTCATAGGAGGGTTGGGGTTATAGGAGGGTAGGGGATATAGGAGGGTAGGGGATATAGGAGGGTAGGGGATATAAGAGGGTAGGGGCTATAGGAGGGCAGGGGATATAGGAGGGTAGGGGTTATAGGAGGGTAGGGGATATAGGAGGGTAGGGGCTATAGGAGGGTAGTGGTTATAGGAGGGTAGGGGTTATAGGAGGGTAGGGGTTATAGGAGGGTAGGGGATATAGGACGGTAGGGGATATAGAAGGGTAGGGGTTATAGGAGGGTAGGGGATATAGGAGGGTAGGGATTATAGGAGGGTAGGGGATATAGGAGGGTAGGGGTTATAGGAGGGTAGGGGATAGGGGACATAGGAGGGTAGGGAAAATAGGAGGGTAGCGGATATAGGAGGGTTGGGGTTATAGGAGGGTAGGGGTTATAGGAGGGTAGGGGCTATA
Organism: Oncorhynchus kisutch; assembly: GCF_002021735.2. Lineage (NCBI taxonomy): Eukaryota > Metazoa > Chordata > Actinopteri > Salmoniformes > Salmonidae > Oncorhynchus > Oncorhynchus kisutch. The sequence goes on from NC_034188.2 coordinate 1,868,815, forward strand.
GGAGGGTAGGGGATATAGAAGGGTAGGGGATATAGGAGGGTAGGGGTTATAGGAGGGTAGGGGATATAGGAGGGTAGGGGATATAGGAGGGTAGGGGATATAGAAGGGTAGGGAATATAGGAGGGTATGGGATATAGCAGGGTAGGGGCTATAGGAGGGTAGGGGATATAGCAGGGTAGGGGATATAGGAGGGTAGGGGCTTTAGGAGGGTAGGGGATAGGGGATATAGGAGGGTAGGGGATATAGGAGGGTAGGGGTTATAGGAGGGTAGGGGTTATAGGAGGGTAGGGGATATAGGAGGGTAGGGGATAGGGGATATAGGAGGGTAGGGGATATAGGAGGGTAGGGGCTATAGGAGGGCAGGGGATATAGGAGGGCAGGGGATATAGGAGGGTAGGGGTTATAGGAGGGCAGGGGATATAGGAGGGTAGGGGATATAGGAGGGTAGGGGATATAGGAGGGTAGGGGTTATAGGAGGGTAGGGGATAGGGGACATAGGAGGGTAGGTGGTATAGGAGGGTAGCGCATATAGGAGGGTAGGGGATATAGGAGGGTAGGGGTTATAGGAGGGTAGGGGTTATAGGAGGGTATGGGTTATAGGAGGGTAGGGGATATAGGAGGGTAGGGGATATAGAAGGGTAGGGGTTATAGGAGGGTAGGTGTTATAGGAGGGCAGGGGTTATAGGAGGGTATGGGTTATAGGAGGGTAGGGGATATAGGAGGGTAGGGGATATAGGAGGGTAGGGGAGTGTGTGGGGGGGGCTGCAGCAGAGTGTGGGGGGGGTCTGCAGCAGAGTGTGGGAGGGGTGTTAGTCTTAATCAGATGTAATAGCAGCCTGTACGTAAGTCTGATTACCTCATTTGAAATGTAACTCAGTAAAATCATAGAAATGGTTGCATGTTGCGTTCATGTTTTTGTTTAAATTACTATAAATTAATTATTATTATTAATTATTATTATTATTTATATTATTATTTATTACTATAAATTAATTATTCTATTTCCCCGTAGCACTCACTTCTGTCATCATGAAGTGCTTTGAGAGGCTAGTTAAGGACCATTATCACCTCCACCCTACCTGACATTCTATTTCCCCGTAGCACTCACTTCTGTCATCATGAAGTGCTTTGAGAGGCTAGTTAAGGACCATTATCACCTCCACCCTACCTGACATTCTATTTCCCCGTAGCACTCACTTCTGTCATCATGAAGTGCTTTGAGAGGCTAGTTAAGGACCATTATCACCTCCACCCTACCTGACATTCTATTTCCCCGTAGCACTCACTTCTGTCATCATGAAGTGCTTTGAGAGGCTAGTTAAGGACCATTATCACCTCCACCCTACCTGACATTCTATTTCCCCGTAGCACTCACTTCTGTCATCATGAAGTGCTTTGAGAGGCTAGTTAAGGACCATTATCACCTCCACCCTACCTGACATTCTATTTCCCTGTAGCACTCACTTCTGTCATCATGAAGTGCTTTGAGAGGCTAGTTAAGGACCATTATCACCTCCACCCTACCTGACATTCTATTTCCCTGTAGCACTCACTTCTGTCATCATGAAGTGCTTTGAGAGGCTAGTTAAGGACCATTATCACCTCCACCCTACCTGACATTCTATTTCCCCGTAGCACTCACTTCTGTCATCATGAAGTGCTTTGAGAGGCTAGTTAAGGACCATTATCACCTCCACCCTACCTGACATTCTATTTCCCCGTAGCACTCACTTCTGTCATCATGAAGTGCTTTGAGAGGCTAGTTAAGGACCATTATCACCTCCACCCTACCTGACATTCTATTTCCCTGTAGCACTCACTTCTGTCATCATGAAGTGCTTTGAGAGGCTAGTTAAGGACCATTATCACCTCCACCCTACCTGACATTCTATTTCCCCGTAGCACTCACTTCTGTCATCATGAAGTGCTTTGAGAGGCTAGTTAAGGACCATTATCACCTCCACCCTACCTGACATTCTATTTCCCCGTAGCACTCACTTCTGTCATCATGAAGTGCTTTGAGAGGCTAGTTAAGGACCATTATCACCTCCACCCTACCTGACATTCTATTTCCCCGTAGCACTCACTTCTGTCATCATGAAGTGCTTTGAGAGGCTAGTTAAGGACCATTATCACCTCCACCCTACCTGACATTCTATTTCCCTGTAGCACTCACTTCTGTCATCATGAAGTGCTTTGAGAGGCTAGTTAAGGACCATTATCACCTCCACCCTACCTGACATTCTATTTCCCCGTAGCACTCACTTCTGTCATCATGAAGTGCTTTGAGAGGCTATTTAAGGACCATTATCACCTCCACCCTACCTGACATTCTATTTCCCCGTAGCACTCACTTCTGTCATCATGAAGTGCTTTGAGAGGCTAGTTAAGGACCATTATCACCTCCACCCTACCTGACATTCTATTTCCCCGTAGCACTCACTTCTGTCATCATGAAGTGCTTTGAGAGGCTAGTTAAGGACCATTATCACCTCCACCCTACCTGACATTCTATTTCCCCGTAGCACTCACTTCTGTCATCATGAAGTGCTTTGAGAGGCTAGTTAAGGACCATTATCACCTCCACCCTACCTGACATTCTATTTCCCCGTAGCACTCACTTCTGTCATCATGAAGTGCTTTGAGAGGCTAGTTAAGGACCATTATCACCTCCACCATACCTGACATTCTATTTCCCCGTAGCACTCACTTCTGTCATCATGAAGTGCTTTGAGAGGCTAGTTAAGGACCATTATCACCTCCACCCTACCTGACATTCTATTTCCCCGTAGCACTCACTTCTGTCATCATGAAGTGCTTTGAGAGGCTAGTTAAGGACCATTATCACCTCCACCCTACCTGACATTCTATTTCCCCGTAGCACTCACTTCTGTCATCATGAAGTGCTTTGAGAGGCTAGTTAAGGACCATTATCACCTCCACCCTACCTGACATTCTATTTCCCCGTAGCACTCACTTCTGTCATCATGAAGTGCTTTGAGAGGCTAGTTAAGGACCATTATCACCTCCACCCTACCTGACATTCTATTTCCCCGTAGCACTCACTTCTGTCATCATGAAGTGCTTTGAGAGGCTAGTTAAGGACCATTATCACCTCCACCCTACCTGACATTCTATTTCCCCGTAGCACTCACTTCTGTCATCATGAAGTGCTTTGAGAGGCTAGTTAAGGACCATTATCACCTCCACCATACCTGACATTCTATTTCCCCGTAGCACTCACTTCTGTCATCATGAAGTGCTTTGAGAGGCTAGTTAAGGACCATTATCACCTCCACCCTACCTGACATTCTATTTCCCCGTAGCACTCACTTCTGTCATCATGAAGTGCTTTGAGAGGCTAGTTAAGGACCATTATCACCTCCACCCTACCTGACATTCTATTTCCCCGTAGCACTCACTTCTGTCATCATGAAGTGCTTTGAGAGGCTAGTTAAGGACCATTATCACCTCCACCCTACCTGACATTCTATTTCCCCGTAGCACTCACTTCTGTCATCATGAAGTGCTTTGAGAGGCTAGTTAAGGACCATTATCACCTCCACCCTACCTGACATTCTATTTCCCCGTAGCACTCACTTCTGTCATCATGAAGTGCTTTGAGAGGCTAGTTAAGGACCATTATCACCTCCACCCTACCTGACATTCTATTTCCCCGTAGCACTCACTTCTGTCATCATGAAGTGCTTTGAGAGGCTAGTTAAGGACCATTATCACCTCCACCCTACCTGACATTCTATTTCCCCGTAGCACTCACTTCTGTCATCATGAAGTGCTTTGAGAGGCTAGTTAAGGACCATTATCACCTCCACCCTACCTGACATTCTATTTCCCTGTAGCACTCACTTCTGTCATCATGAAGTGCTTTGAGAGGCTAGTTAAGGACCATTATCACCTCCACCCTACCTGACATTCTATTTCCCCGTAGCACTCACTTCTGTCATCATGAAGTGCTTTGAGAGGCTAGTTAAGGACCATTATCACCTCCACCCTACCTGACATTCTATTTCCCCGTAGCACTCACTTCTGTCATCATGAAGTGCTTTGAGAGGCTAGTTAAGGACCATTATCACCTCCACCCTACCTGACATTCTATTTCCCCGTAGCACTCACTTCTGTCATCATGAAGTGCTTTGAGAGGCTAGTTAAGGACCATTATCACCTCCACCCTACCTGACATTCTATTTCCCCGTAGCACTCACTTCTGTCATCATGAAGTGCTTTGAGAGGCTATTTAAGGACCATTATCACCTCCACCCTACCTGACATTCTATTTCCCCGTAGCACTCACTTCTGTCATCATGAAGTGCTTTGAGAGGCTATTTAAGGACCATTATCACCTCCACCCTACCTGACATTCTATTTCCCCGTAGCACTCACTTCTGTCATCATGAAGTGCTTTGAGAGGCTAGTTAAGGACCATTATCACCTCCACCCTACCTGACATTCTATTTCCCCGTAGCACTCACTTCTGTCATCATGAAGTGCTTTGAGAGGCTAGTTAAGGACCATTATCACCTCCACCCTACCTGACATTCTATTTCCCCGTAGCACTCACTTCTGTCATCATGAAGTGCTTTGAGAGGCTAGTTAAGGACCATTATCACCTCCACCCTACCTGACATTCTATTTCCCCGTAGCACTCACTTCTGTCATCATGAAGTGCTTTGAGAGGCTATTTAAGGACCATTATCACCTCCACCCTACCTGACATTCTATTTCCCCGTAGCACTCACTTCTGTCATCATGAAGTGCTTTGAGAGGCTAGTTAAGGACCATTATCACCTCCACCCTACCTGACATTCTATTTCCCCGTAGCACTCACTTCTGTCATCATGAAGTGCTTTGAGAGGCTAGTTAAGGACCATTATCACCTCCACCCTACCTGACATTCTATTTCCCCGTAGCACTCACTTCTGTCATCATGAAGTGCTTTGAGAGGCTAGTTAAGGACCATTATCACCTCCACCCTACCTGACATTCTATTTCCCCGTAGCACTCACTTCTGTCATCATGAAGTGCTTTGAGAGGCTATTTAAGGACCATTATCACCTCCACCCTACCTGACATTCTATTTCCCCGTAGCACTCACTTCTGTCATCATGAAGTGCTTTGAGAGGCTATTTAAGGACCATTATCACCTCCACCCTACCTGACATTCTATTTCCCCGTAGCACTCACTTCTGTCATCATGAAGTGCTTTGAGAGGCTAGTTAAGGACCATTATCACCTCCACCCTACCTGACATTCTATTTCCCCGTAGCACTCACTTCTGTCATCATGAAGTGCTTTGAGAGGCTAGTTAAGGACCATTATCACCTCCACCCTACCTGACATTCTATTTCCCCGTAGCACTCACTTCTGTCATCATGAAGTGCTTTGAGAGGCTAGTTAAGGACCATTATCACCTCCACCCTACCTGACATTCTATTTCCCCGTAGCACTCACTTCTGTCATCATGAAGTGCTTTGAGAGGCTAGTTAAGGACCATTATCACCTCCACCCTACCTGACATTCTATTTCCCCGTAGCACTCACTTCTGTCATCATGAAGTGCTTTGAGAGGCTAGTTAAGGACCATTATCACCTCCACCCTACCTGACATTCTATTTCCCCGTAGCACTCACTTCTGTCATCATGAAGTGCTTTGAGAGGCTAGTTAAGGACCATTATCACCTCCACCCTACCTGACATTCTATTTCCCCGTAGCACTCACTTCTGTCATCATGAAGTGCTTTGAGAGGCTAGTTAAGGACCATTATCACCTCCACCCTACCTGACATTCTATTTCCCCCGTAGCACTCACTTCTGTCATCATGAAGTGCTTTGAGAGGCTAGTTAAGGACCATTATCACCTCCACCCTACCTGACATTCTATTTCCCTGTAGCACTCACTTCTGTCATCATGAAGTGCTTTGAGAGGCTAGTTAAGGACCATTATCACCTCCACCCTACCTGACATTCTATTTCCCCGTAGCACTCACTTCTGTCATCATGAAGTGCTTTGAGAGGCTAGTTAAGGACCATTATCACCTCCACCCTACCTGACATTCTATTTCCCTGTAGCACTCACTTCTGTCATCATGAAGTGCTTGAGAGGCTAGTTAAGGACCATTATCACCTCCACCCTACCTGACATTCTATTTCCCCGTAGCACTCACTTCTGTCATCATGAAGTGCTTTGAGAGGCTAGTTAAGGACCATTATCACCTCCACCCTACCTGACATTCTATTTCCCCGTAGCACTCACTTCTGTCATCATGAAGTGCTTTGAGAGGCTAGTTAAGGACCATTATCACCTCCACCCTACCTGACATTCTATTTCCCCGTAGCACTCACTTCTGTCATCATGAAGTGCTTTGAGAGGCTAGTTAAGGACCATTATCACCTCCACCCTACCTGACATTCTATTTCCCTGTAGCACTCACTTCTGTCATCATGAAGTGCTTTGAGAGGCTAGTTAAGGACCATTATCACCTCCACCCTACCTGACATTCTATTTCCCCGTAGCACTCACTTCTGTCATCATGAAGTGCTTTGAGAGGCTAGTTAAGGACCATTATCACCTCCACCCTACCTGACATTCTATTTCCCTGTAGCACTCACTTCTGTCATCATGAAGTGCTTTGAGAGGCTAGTTAAGGACCATTATCACCTCCACCCTACCTGACATTCTATTTCCCTGTAGCACTCACTTCTGTCATCATGAAGTGCTTTGAGAGGCTATTTAAGGACCATTATCACCTCCACCCTACCTGACATTCTAGATCCACCTCAACAGACGGTGCAATCGCCATCACACTGCACACTGCCCTAACCCATCTGGACAAGAGGAATACCTATGTGAGAATGCTGTTCATTGACTATAGCTCAGCAATCAACCCTCCAAGCTCATCATTAAGCTGGAGACCCTGGGTCACCACCCCGCCCTGTGCAACTGGGTCCTGGACTTCCTGACGGGCCACGTCCAGGTGGCGAAGGTAGGAAACAACACCTCCACTTCGCTGATCCTCAACACAGGGGCACCTCAAGGTTGCGTGCTCAGCCCCCTCCTGTACTCCTTGTTCACCCATGATTGCGTGGCCATGCACGCCTCCAACTCCAGTGGACTCCATTTCCATTTCACCTCCACCAGTCCATAAGGTTCATCCACAGAGGACTCATCCTTCACAAGTCTGTCAGGACTGTCAGGACTGTCAGGACTAGCTGCCAGCAGGCTGTTATCCAGATGAACAAAAAAGCCACACTCAATGCAGCTTCTTCCTCTTGTTTCTGTCTACTTCTCTACTGCCTCATTCTCATCCTCCACTCCGTATTTAATTGCTGGCACCCTCTCTAACCAGGATGGTGTGAATGATGCTCCTGATTAACCCTCTCTAACCAGGATGGTGTGAATGATGCTCAAGATTAACCTTCTCTAACCAGGATGGTGTGAATGATGCTCCTGATTAACCCTCTCTAACCAGGATGGTGTGAATGATGCTCCTGATTAACCCTCTCTAACCAGGATGGTGTGAATGATGCTCCTGATTAACCCTCTCTAACCAGGATGGTGTGAATGATGCTCCTGATTAACCCTCTCTAACCAGGATAATGTGAATGATGCTCCTGATTAACCCTCTCTAACCAGGATAATGTGAATGATGCTCCTGATTAACCCTCTCTAACCAGGATGGTGTGAATGATGCTCCTGATTAACCCTCTCTAACCAGGATAAATGTGAATGATGCTCCTGATTAACGCTCTCTATGCTTGTTTCAGGGGGGCTCGTTGCCATCTCTGCTCCTTTCAGGGGGGCTGGTTGCCATCTCGGCTCCTCTCACCTCTCAGGAGGTCTGCTACCACCTCTGCTCCTCTCACCTCTCAGGAGGTCTGCTGCCATCGCTGCTCCTGAGTAGTGCAGCTTGGAGGTGCAGTGTTGATGCCTGTGCTGATTGTAACCAGAAGGTCAAACAGAAGTCCACACCTGTCCCAGCCACACAGCTCTGTTCCTGTCCCAGCCAAACAGCTCTGTTCCTGTCCCAGCCAAACAGCTCTGTTCCTGTCCCAGCCAAACAGCTCTGTTCCTGTCCCAGCCAAACAGCTCTGTTCCTGTCCCAGCCAAACAGCTCTGTTCCTGTCCCAGCCAAACAGCTCCGTTCCTGTCCCAGCCACACAGCTCTGTTCCTGTCCCAGCCAAACAGCTCTGTTCCTGTCCCAGCCAAACAGCTCTGTTCCTGTCCCAGCCAAACAGCTCTGTTCAATGGGCACTTGCTCTTTGTCCTATATTATGGAGGACCTGTTCAGTACTTTCTTTTCTGCAATTGTGGCAAGGACTTTGGCCCTGACATGAGTAACATCCTCCACCTTGTTGTGTTCCACCTCACTCACATGACATGAGTAACATCCTCCACCTTGTTGTGTTCCACCTCACTCACATGACATGAGTAACATCCTCCACCTTGTTGTGTTCCACCTCACTCACATGACCTCATAGCCGCAGGAAGTAGTTGTGCTAAGGGTGTTGCATCACCACACAATGAATATTGCTGTGTGGCTCAGTTGATACAGAATGGCTCTTGCAACGCCAGGGTCCAGGGTTCAGGGTTCAAGGTCCAGGGTTCAGGGTCCAGGGTTCAGGGTCCAGGGTTCAGGGTCCAGAGTCCAGAGTTCAAGGTCCAGGGTTCAGGGTCCAGGGTTCAATTCTTACGGCGGACCAGTAAATGATCTTTTATTTTAAAGTATGAAATGTGTCACTACTGTAAGTCACTTAGGATAAGAGGTAATTCATATACAGATATAATGGAGAGGAAAACATGTTTACCAAATTAATGCACAAGGCCTGTATGAACTGAGATAAATACTCGTCAACAACATTTATTTTCTCAGCATGGAAACACAGCAGAATGTCCTCAGGACTAATTAAAGACACCCGTAAGTTTATTTCAGAACAGATGATGTAATAATAGTGTAACATAAAGTTTGATAGTTTAATATAACGTCTGACTGGTAAATCAGATGCGGATGATCAATGTTCTTAGTAATGTGCCGCTTTTATGCTTTTTTTATGTATAACACGTGTTGGCGGCCGCACATCCTTTAAACAACTTAAACGTTTCATCAGACGAACAAGACCTGTGTCCCAAACGGCAGCCCGAGGATTCCCTTCATAGGCCCCTTGTCAAATGTAGTACACTATATAAGGACTGAAAGTTATATCTGGTTTCCTCAGACATTCTTTATTTTGTGTTTCGGCTTCTTCTCTGAAAGGAAAATATATTTTACGTTTTTTTTTTGTGATCTGGCAACCGGCCAGAGGGAGCAGGTGTTTTGAAAGAGAGAAAGAGCGAGAGAGCGAGAGAGCGAGAAAGAGAGAGAGAGGGAGGGAATGAAAAAGTGAGAAAGAGAGAGAGAGCTTCCCTATAAAATCTAAAAATGTCAAACAGAAAACCGAAGAAAATTAACAATGACAAATGGTTTGATGAAGAATGCAAAAACCTAAGAAACAATGTAGAAACTTATCCAACAGAAAACATAGAGACCCTGAAAACCTGAGTCTACGCCTTCACTATGGTGAATCACTGAAACAATACAGAAATACACTACGGAAAAAGAAGGAACAGCATGTCAGAAATCAGCTCAATGTAATTGAAGAATCCATAGACTCTAACAACTTCTGGGAAAATTGGAAACACTAAACAAACAACAACACAAGGAATTATCTATCCAAAATGGAGATGTCCTGTCTGGGTAAACCACTTCTCCAACCTTTTTGGCTCTTTAACAAAGAACAAACAGACAAAACATATACATGATCAAATACAAATCTTAGAATAAACTATTAAAGACCAGAACCCACTGGATTCTCCAATTACCTTGAATGAACTACAGGACAAAATAAAAACCCTCCAACCCAAAAAGCCTGTGGTGTTGATGGTATCCTTAATGAAATGATCAAATATACAGACAACAAATTCCAATTGGCTATACTTAAAACTCTTTAACATCATCCTTAGCTCTGGCATCATCCCCAATATTTCGAACCAAATTGTCTTTTTACCAAATTACGTATTCACCCTGCACACCCTAATTGACAACCAAACAAACCAAAACAAAGGCAAAGTCTTCTCATGCTTTGTTGATTTAAAAAAAGCCTTTGACTCAATGTGGCATGATGGTCTGCTATACAAACTCATGGAAAGTGGTGTTGGGGGTAAAACACACAACATTATAAAACCCATGTACACAAACGTGTGTGCGGAATAATTAGGCAAAAAAACTTCCCACAAGGCCGTGTAGTGAGACAGGTATGCAGCTTAAGCCCCACCCTCTTCAACATATATATCAACGAATTGGTGAGGGCACTAGAACAGTCTGCAGCACCCGGCCTCCCCCTACTAGAATCTGAAGTCAAATGTCTACTGTTTGCTGATGATCTGGTGCTTTCTGTCCCCAACCAAGGAGGGCCTACAGCAGCACCTAGATCTTCTGCACAGACTCTGCCAGACCTGGACCCTGACAGACCTGTCCCCTTACCTGGGCCCTGACAGACCTGTCCCCTTACCTGGGCCCTAACAGACCTGTCCCCTTACCTGGGCCCTAATAGACCTGGACCCTAACAGAACTGTCCCCATACCTGGGCCCTGACAGACCTGTCCCCTCACCTGGGCCCTAACAGACCTGTCCCCTTACCTGGGCCCTGACAGACCTGTCCCCTTACCTGGGCCCTGACAGACCTGTCCCCTTACCTGGGCCCTGACAGACCTGTCCCCTTACCTGGGCCCTAACAGACCTTTCCCCTTACCTGGGCCCTGACAGACCTGTCCCCTTACCTGGGCCCTGACAGACCTGTCCCCTTACCTGGGCCCTGACAGACCTGTCCCCTTACCTGGGCCCTAACAGACCTTTCCCCTTACCTGGGCCCTGACAGATCTGTCCCCTTACCTGGGCCCTGACAGATCTGTCCCCTTACCTGAGCCCTGACAGACCTGTCCCCTTACCTGGGCCCTGACAGTGAATTTCAGTAAAACCAAAATAATAGTGTTCCATAAAAGATCCAGGTGCCAGGATCATAAATACAAATTCCATCTAGACACGGTAGCCCTGGAGCAGACAAAAACTATACATACCTCGGCCTAAACATCAGCGCCACAGGTAACTTCCACAGAGCTGTGCACAATCTGAGAGACAAGGCAAGAAGGGCCTTCTATGCCATTAAAAGGAACATAAAATTCAACATACTGTCATGACATTGGCCTGTGGGTAAGGTTTATGACCCCCCCATAAATACCTTTCTCCCTTCCCTCTCTCTTGACTCTACAGAGGGACTCTTGAATAGCCTTTGGTTAACATAGAGATTCTGGGAACATCAGAAGGTGGGGGGAAATTAACTATATTCTGGTAATCCGACCAATGGAACATATGCGGTGGTACGTAATGAACATGATGTCAGTTCGGTTGTCATCTGAGACATTATCATCAATGATACGATGACATAAACGGTACAGTGGAAAGTCTACACATTATAGTTATCAGATTCACATTGAATTGTTGTGTAATTTAAATTTTTGAATATGAAAGTATTTGGGAGGGGATGACATGTGATTTTAGCTTCTAAAATGTGAAAATTGGGTTTTCATAAGTGAATTAGGCCCGACTCAGTGGCCCACCCACGTGAAGAGATATTGGTTATAAGCTATGAAACACGCTCTCCCTCTCCCTTCCTATATAAAGCCTTGACGACAATATAACTTTCCTTTTCCAAATGAGCTGTAATTTAGAATGCATAAGATTCTGTATTTACGATAGAGTAGCTGCCTACGGCCCGATAGAGACATCGCTTCTCCCTTTGTTCTTCAGTCTTCCCGCTCTTTCACTCAAACCCAGCCCCCTTTTCTTTGGCTAACCAGCTGTCATATCTGTTCTGTCCGCTAGGGACGTTTCCCTTTATGACATCATTTGTAATCAAGGTATGATTCATTCTGTGTATATGTAACTTAGTTACGTATTTAGTAAATAAATAATTTAACCCAATGTTGTATTGCTGATTCAACTTGTTAGCCAGGGTTCGTGAAGATAACCAAGAATTTACAACTTTCAGATGAGACTGAAATAAGGTGATTATTAATATTGACTGCTATTGATATAAAATATTACTAGGTCTTTAAGAGTTTATTCGGAAGATAACAGCTCTATAAATATTATTTTGTGGTTCCGCCGACTTTCTAGTTAATTACATTTACCTGATTAGCTCAATCAGGTAATATAAATTACAGAGAAAGAATTTTATAGAATAGCATGTCATATCACTTAATCCGGCATAGCCAAAGACACAACAATACCAAGTAGGATCTGGCTAAAAATACTTGAATCAGTTATAGAACCCATTGCCCTTCATGGTTGTGAGGTCTGGAGTCTGCTCACCAACCAAAAATTCACAAAATGGGACAAACACCAAATTGAGACTTCTGCAAAAATAACCTCCGTGTACAACGTAAAACATCAAATAATTCATGCAAAGCAGAATTAGGCCGATACCCACTAATTATCATCCAGAAAAGATTGGTTAAATTCTACAACCACCTAAAAGGAAGCAATTCCCAAACCTTCCATAACAAAGCCATCACCTACAGAGAGATGAACCTGGAGAAGAGTCCCCTAAGCAAGCTGGTCCTGGGGCTCTGTTCACAAACACAAACACACACCACAGAGCACCAGGACAGCAGCACAATTAGACCCAACCAAATCATGAGAAATCAAAAAGATAATTACTTGACACATTGGAAAGTATTAACAAAAATACAGAGCAAACTAGAATGCTATTTGGCAATAAACAGAGAGTAAACAGTGGCAGAATACTCACCCAAAATACGCCCAACAATACAGTTCAAGAACTAAAGTTTAGAAAATATTTACCAAATAGACTAAAGTAAAAAATCATTAAATTAACACAGTAACATAACAATAACGAGTCTATATACAGGGGGTACCGGTACCGAGTCAGTGTGCGGGGGTACAGGTTAGTTAAGGTAATTTGTACGTGTCGGTGGGGGTGACGTGACTACGCATAGATAATAAACAGAGAGTAGCAGCAGTGTAAAAATGAAGGAAAACCCCATAATGACAAAGTGAAAACAGGTTTTTGACATTTTTGCAAATGTATTACAAATAAACAACAGAAATTTATTTATTTACATAAATATTCAGACCCTTTACTCTAAGACTCGAAATCGAACTCAATTGCATCCTGCTTCCACTGATCATCCTTGAGATGTTTCTACAACTTCATTGAAATTGAATTGATTGGACATGATTTGGAAAGACCCACACCTGTCTATATAAGGTCCCACAATTGACAGTGTATGTCAGAGCAGAAATCAAGCCACGAGGTCGACGAATTTGTCCGTAGAGCTCCGAGACAGGATTGTGTCGAGGCAAAAGCGATGCCCAGACCTTCCATCACAAAGCCCTAACCTGCAAGGAGATTAACCGAGAGAAGAGTCCCCTTAACCTCTACAGGATCGGGATGGTTGAGCTAACGTGCGCTAATGTGATTAGCATGACGTTGTTAGTAACAAGAACATTTCCCAGGACATAGACATGTCTTATATGGGCAGAAAGCTTAAATTCTTGTTAATCTAACTGCACTGTCCAATTAACAGTAACTATTACAGTGAAAAAAGACCATGCTATTGTTTGAGGAGAGTGCACAACAGCAAAACAATTTTATCACGGCAACTGGTTTGATACATTCACCTCTGAAGGTAAATAATGTACTTACATTCAGTAATCTGGCTCTAATTTGTCATCCTGAGGGTCCCAGATATAGAAGATAGTTTTATTTGATCAAATCCATTTTTATATTCAAATGAAGGAACTGGGGTCTACAGTTTGACCCCACTGCTATCTCTGGCTACACACCCACCCCACCTGGCCATCTAGATGTGTGAAGGTTGGTGTAATTTATGTAGTGATGCTAATGATCCAACATTCCTGGGAGTGTGTTTAAAATATATATTTTTTACAATGATGGCCTAGGAACAGTGGGCTACCACCATTAAAAATAAGAATTTGTTCTTAACTGACTTGCCTAGTTAAATAAAGGCAAAATAAAGTTATGTACTTGAAAATGTAACATTTGGGCAAGCTCCTGGCAGAATATTGTGCAGTAATGTAATTGTGCAGTAATGTAATTCTTCACTGGATCAGTCT
>NC_034188.2:1888024-1915524 GCF_002021735.2 Oncorhynchus kisutch
TGCTAAAGAACTGACTACAATAGAGTTAATAGGTTAGAGTCTACTAACAGCCGTGCTAAAGAACTGACTACAATAGAGTTAATAGGTTAGAGTCTACTAACAGCCGTGCTAAAGAACTGACTACAATAGAGTTAATAGGTTAGAGTCTACTAACAGCCGTGCTAAAGAACTGACTACAATAGAGTTAATAGGTTAGAGTCTACTAACAGCCGTGCTAAAGAACTGACTACAATAGAGTTAATAGGTTAGAGTCTACTAACAGCCGTGCTAAAGAACTGACTACAATAGAGTTAATAGGTTAGAGTCTACTAACAGCCGTGCTAAAGAACTGACTACAATAGAGTTAATAGGTTAGAGTCTACTAACAGCCGTGCTAAAGAACTGACTACAATAGAGTTAATAGGTTAGAGTCTACTAACAGCCGTGCTAAAGAACTGACTACAATAGAGTGAAAAGTTTGAGGAGCACTTGTCTTGTAGACAGTTTTGTGTCAGACTAACCTACACACACAATACCCACCTCCAACAGACACCAGTCAGTCACACCATCCCCTTGTTACTAATATATTTAGACTTCAAGCCTTGCATGAACAATCAATTAAGCCTCCATAATACATATACCTACAGTAGAAGCCTACTTGTAAAGACACCAACTTCGGCAACTAGTTAACTGTATGCCAAGCTCCAGTGTGTTTATTTGCTCATCGTGGAAAGATTGGGTAGATTTTAGTAAGATTTAGAAGGTGCCTTCCACTTGTTTCTGGTGCTGAGTTTGATGTTAATGGGATCGGACTCTAAACTATTGGGAAAGTATTCAGACCCTTCAACCTTTTCCACATTTGGTTGTTACAGCCTTATTCAAAATGATTCCCCTCATTAATCAACACATAATATCCCATAATATCCCATAATATCCCATAACATCCCATAACATCCCATAATATCCCATAATATCCCATAATATCCCATAATATCCCATAATATCCCATAATATCCCATAATATCCCATAATGACAACAAGTTTTTAGAATCTTTGCTAATTAAATTCAAATTAAAAACAGAAATACCTAATTTACATAAGTATTCAGACCCTTTCTTATGAGATGCAAAAATGAGCTCAGGTGCATCCTGTTTCCATTGATCATCCTTGATGTTTCTACAACTTGATTGGAGTCCACCTGTGGTAAATTATATTGACTGGACATGATTTGTAAAGACACACACCTGTCTATATAAGGTCCCACAGTTGACAGTGCACGTCAGAGCAAAAACCAAGCCATGAGGTCAAGGGATTTGTCCGTAGAGCTCCGAGACAGGATTATGTCGAGAGACAGATCTGGGGAAGGGTACCAAAACATTTCCCGCAGCACTGAAGGTCCCCAAGAACACAGTGGCCTCAATCATTCTTAAATGGGAAAAGTTTGGAACCACCAAGACTCTTCCTAGAGCTGGCTGCCAGGCAAAACTAAGCAATCGGGGGAGAAGGGCCTTGGTCAGGGAGGTGACCAAGAACCCCGATGGTCACTCTGACAGAGCTCCAGAGTTCCTCTGTGTAGATAGGAGAACCTTCTAGAAGGACAAACATCTCTGCCGCACTCCACCAATCAGGCCTTTATGGTATAGGGGCCAGACGGAAGCCACTCCTCAGTAAAAGGTACATGACAGCTCGCTTAGAGTTTGCCAAAGGGCACCTAAAGGTCTCTCAGACTATGAGAAACAATCTTCTCTGTTCTGATAAAACCAAGATTGAACTCTTTGGCCTGAATGTCAAGCGTCGGGTCTTGAGGAAACCTGGCACCATCCCTACGGTGAAGCATGGTGGTGGCAGCATCCCTATGGTGAAGCATGGTGGTGGCAGCATCATGCCGTAGGGATGTATTTCAGCGGCAAGGACTGGGAGACTAGTCAGGATCGAGGGAAAGATGAACAGATCAGAGTACAGTGATCCTTGATGAAAACCTGCTCCAGAGCCCTCAGGACCTCAGACTGGGGTGAAGGTTCACCTTCCAACAGGACAATGACCCTGAGCACACAGGCAAGACAATGCAGGAGTAGCTTTAGACAAGTTTCTGAATGTCCTTGAGTGGCCCAGCCAGAGCCTGGACTTGAACCTGATCATACATCTCTGAAGAGACCTGAAAATAGCTGTGCAGCGACACTCCCCATCCAACCTGACAGAGCTTGAGAGGATCTGCAGAGAAGAATGGGACAAACTCCCCAAATACAGGTGTGCCAAGTTTGTAGCATCATACCCAAGAAGACTCAAGGCTGTAATCGCTGCCAAAGGGGTTTCAACAATGTACTGAGTAAAGGTAAGTAAATAAGTAAATACTTATGTCAATATTACAGTTTTTTATTTCAGATTTTTTTATTGTGTGTAAATTGATGAGGGAAGAAAACTATTTAAATCCATTTTAGAATAACGTTGTAAAGGATGTAACAGTCAAAGGGTCTGAATACTTTACGAATGCACTGTATAGTCACATTAGCCTCTGTGGTAGGTGGTTAGTTGGTTTGTTGGCTAGCTAGCTAACGGCTAGCTAATGTAACCTAACAGAGCTAATGTTAGCTTGCAAAGTTACAAATCACAATGCCAGCTTATTATGAAAGCTAGCTAGATTTTGGTTTAGATAAATAAATGTTGTTTTCTAGCTAGCTAGTTAGCTAGGTAACATTAGCTACCCTTAACTCAGCTTGACCTCTTTTCTGCTGCACTGATGTAGGCTGATCAGATGCTCCTCTTTGAACTGAAGGGGAAAATCGATGGAATAGCATCACTTTTCAACGACATGGTAACTCCATCAGTTCCGTTTTGAAATCCTCTGTCTGAAAGGACTGACTGGAAACACAGACATTTTTATATTTTTACACTTCGATGGGGTGGTCCTCCGTGTCGTGAAATCGCTAAGAATTCTGAATATTTTAGTTTGCTTACAACCAGGAAATGTAGTTGGCCTGTTTCTACCGGTGAGATACAGATTTAATTTCCTATATAAACTCTTTTGAATTACTATTGAAAACTGAGACATTTACTACTGTTTGTCTATTCAAAATCACTATTGACTACCGTGTCACTACTAGACTAGTGAACATGTTATTTCCTCAAGTTTCTAACTGTAGTTATATAATCAAACAAGAAATAATAAGCTAATACATGCTTTGTTTTATTGTTATTACATATTCAATTACATATTCAATTACATATTCAATTACATATTCAATTACATATTCAATTACATATTCAATTACATATTTATACTTCTTTGTTAAACCCGTTGCCATAATATGAATTTGGTCTTTTACCAATTAGGGCTATCTTCTGTATACCACCCCTACCTTGTCACAACACAACTGATTGGCTAAAATGCATTAAGAAGGAAAGATATTCCACAAATGTACTTTTAACAAGACACTCCTGTTAATTGAAATGCATTCCAGGTGACTAACCTGCTGGTTGAGAGAATGCCAAGAATGTGCAAAGCTGTCACCAAGGCAAAGGGTGGGTACTTTGAAGAATCTAAAATATATTTTGATTTGTTTAGCACTTTTTTGGTTACTACATGATTCCATACGTGTTATTTCATACTGTTGATGTCTTTACTATTATTCTACAATGTGGAAAATAGTAAAAATAAAGAAAAATCCTTGAATGAGTAAGTGTTTCCAAACTTTTGACTGGTGCTGTGTGTGTATATATATATATATATATGTGTGTGTGTGTGTGTGTTTTTACACATATTTACCCCCTTTTTGGGGTAGGCACATAACTACCTTCATACTTCCGTTTGTTTTTTAAACCGGTACTGGTTACCTTCAGACGAGTCCTGTGACACTTGTGGGGATCGTAGAGCAAAACAGAAACCACCATCGTGTTTGTGAGATTCTAGTCTTTCCATGGAATGGTCAACAGTTTGTCAAACCGTTCAGACACTACAGACATTTTTGTGAGAAGACTGATTTTCGGGATGTCTCCTGGTCTGACAGACACCACTAACTCTGTCACCTTTCACCACAGATGGGATGTCTCCTGGTCTGACAGACACCACTAACTCTGTCACCTTTCACCACAGATGGGATGTCTCCTGGTCTGACAGACACCACTAACTCTGTCACCTTTCACCACAGATGCGTAAGTGTGAGAAACCCCCCCAGATATCTCTATCTTAAACTGACAGATATTGATGTGGATTTGTTTATCTTACTTATATTGACACACCGCTGCATCAATTGACTCTAGGGGGCTAACCAAAACAGGTCTACAATAGATAAAAATGCATAATATGTTACCCCGGTCTCCTCTTACTAATAGTGTAGCAAGCAACTTTCAAACTATTCCCCCCACTCTTCCCTACCAAGGAAATTCGGACAAGACAAAGTTTGAGGATGAAATTAAAGGCCAGTAATGTTCTCAGTACAGTAGGAAGGCCATGTTTCAATGGGCCAAATGAATGTGTCATGAAAGGAGTGGAGATATTTGACCTGGCGAAGAGGTTTTATGCACTGACTGAATGGGAGATGTTAAAATGTGTACAGTACAAAAATCTTTTTTTTAATCCACTGTTCTCTGGAAGTTATTAGGAGTCCTCATTGTCCGACACCAAGACACTCAATATGTGGTCTGGAGACCGGACTGGATTACCACAACACTGTATTCAAGGACCAGCTGTGATGGAACACAGGCAGTTCTGAGAAGACTGATTTGACAGTAGCAGACTTTTCTAATCCACAAACTGTCCACTATCCAGGGTAGTAGCAGGCTACTGGGTGAAGTCTGGCAACCACAGAAACACAGAACAGACATGTAACAGGAACCTTCTATCTCCACGGGAACAGAGCCTCAAGGCCTTCTGGGTTCTAACTCTCTCTGATACATCCTGGTCCCCTGCAGCGCTGTAGTTTCCTCTCCTCTCATAGATTTACAGCCTCTCAACAGGTAACTAATGGCCAGTGTTGGAGAGTAGAGAACTACATGTAGTTCAACTAGAAATGTAACTATATTTTGCAGTAGCTCAGCCTGGTCTCAGAGAAAAATGTATTATATTTTACTAAAATCGATGCCACTCCATTTAGTATGATATGTTACTTTAAGTTAGGTTACATTACATTGGCCTATGTAAAACTGGGACACTCAAACTATTATGGTATGTTACGTTTGGTATGTTACTTTGGTATGTTACTGTGGTATGTTACTGTGGTATGTTACTTTGGTATGTTACTTTGGTATGTTACTTTGGTATGTTACTTTGGTATGTTACTGTGGTATGTTACATTACTCTTTAACCTAACTCCTAACCTTAACTCTAACCCTTTAACTAACTCCTAACCCTAACCCTTTAACTAACTCCTAACCCTCACCTTAACCCTAAACCTTTAACTAACTCCTAACCCTAACCCTTTAACTAACTCCTAACCCTAACCCTTTAACTAACTCCTAACCCTAAAACTAACTCCTAACCCTCACCTTAACCCTAAACCTTTAACTAACTCCTAACCCTAACTCTAACCCTTTAACTAACTCCTAACCCTAACCCTTTAACTAACTCCTAACCCTAACTCTAACCCTTTAACTAACTCCTAAACCTAACCCTTTAACTAACTCCTAACCCTAACCCTAACCCTTTAACTAACTCCTAACCCTAACACTTTAACTAACTCCTAACCCTAACTCTAACTCTTTAACTAACTCCTAACCCTAACACTTTAACTAACTCCTAACCCTAACCCTTTAACTGACTCCTAACCCTAACTCTAACTCTTTAACTAACTCCTAACCCTAACCCTTTAACTAACTCCTAACCCTAACCCTAACCCTTTAACTAACTCCTAACCCTAACACTTTAACTAACTCCTAACCCTAACTCTAACCCTTTAACTAACTCCTAACCCTAACTCTAACCCTTTAACTAACTCCTAACCCTAACCCTAACCCTTTAACTAACTCCTAACCCTAACTCTAACCCTTTAACTAACTCCTAACTCTAACCCTTTAACCTAACTCTAACCTTAATCCTAACCCTAATTCTTAACTCTAACCTTAACCCCCAACCTATTATACTAAAGCAGTCAAAGTTAATGTTTTCATACTAAATGATCAAGACGTAGGATACTATACATCCTACAATTCATACTATATTTTACGACCGCCTACTGGTAGGCCGATGTAATGTAAATAAACGTAACATATCGTACTAAATGGATTGGCACAGTTTTTTAGTAAATATACATTCTGCTCTGAGACCAGGTTGTGTATCTTGGTAGTAGTTGAACCTGATTCAATGCATGGTAGTGTTATCAGCAGCTTTTATGCCATTGTAGCAGTGTAGCTAACTACTGGAACTATGCAGAACTTAAAACATATGGTTGAAGTAGGCAATCATTTCCTTTCCTTGTCGGCATCAGACCTAATTAATTCTCATGTTGTGTGTGTTTAATAGGCTTCGTTCCACATTCCGTTAACGTAATGAGTAACTTTAGTTACTCGGCCAAACTCTACGCCACGCCCACATACACCACGCCCACATACATTAGTTTCTTCTCCGCAATGAGTCTGGATCTGTGTACCTCTCCCCAACAATATCTAGAACGCAAAAACATTCTAACCATTCTGATTGGTCAGAGAAACCAATGGGTTGGGCAAGAGCCAGGGCTGGGGGGGACAAGGGGCTGTATGGTGAGAGGCTGGGGTGAGGAGCTGGAGGGGACAAGGGGCGGTATGGCGAGGGGCTGGGGTGAGGAGCTGGGGGGGACAAGGGGCGGTATGGCGAGGGGCTGGGGTGAGGAGCTGGGGGGGAGGAGCTGGGGGGGAGGAGCTGGGGGGGGCAAGGGGCGGTATGGCGAGGGGCTGGGGTGAGGAGCTGGGGGGGACAAGGGGCTGTATGGTGAGAGGCTGGGGTGAGGAGCTGGAGGGGACAAGGGGCGGTATGGCGAGGGGCTGGGGTGAGGAGCTGGGGGGGACAAGGGGCTGTATGGCGAGGGGCTGGGGTGAGGAGCTGGGGGGGACAAGGGGCGGTATGGCGAGGGGCTGGGGTGAGGAGCTGGGGGGGAGGAGCAAGCCTCGCATGGCAGTCAGAGTGAGAGAGAGAGAGTGAGAGAGAGTGAGAGTGAGAGTGAGAGTGAGAGTGAGAGTGAGAGAGAGAGAGAGAGAGAGAGAGAGTGAGAGAGTGAGAGAGAGAGAGAGAAAGAGAAACAGAGAGAGAAAGCAGAGAGCTTTGGGTTTCAGGACTTTGAAAGTGATATGGGTGAGATGCTTCTTTCAGGAAGGACCCCAAATCTGCTGTTGATGGACAGACCACCCTGCTCTCAGCTCGTATAGCCCTGCAACAGAGGCTCCTCTACCTTCCACCAGACTCCTCTACCCTCCACCAGACTCCTCTACCCTCCACCAGACTCCTCTACCCTCCATCAGACTCCTCTACCTCCACCAGATTCCTCTACCCTCATCAGACTCCTCTACCCTCCACCATACTCCTCTACCCTCCACCAGACTCCTCTACCCTCCACCAGACTCCTCTACCCTCATCAGACTCCTCTACCCTCCACCAGACTCCTCTACCCTCCATCAGACTCCTCTACCCTCCACCAGACTCCTCTACCTTCCATCAGACTCCTCTACCCTCATCAGACTCCTCTACCCTCCATCAGACTCCTCTACCCCATCAGACTCCTCTACCCCATCAGACTCCTCTACCCTCCATCAGACTCCTCTACCCCATCAGGCTCCTCTACCTTCCACCAGACTCCTCTACCCTCCATCAGACTCCTCTACCCTCCACCAGACTCCTCTACCCTCCAACAGACTCCTCTACCCTCCACCAGACTCCTCTACCCCGTCAGACTCCGATACCCCATCAGTCTCCTCTACCCCATCAGACTCCTCTACCTCCATCAGTCTCCTCTACCTCCACCAGACTCCTCTACCCTCCATCAGACTCCTCTAACCTCCACCAGAATCCTCTACCTCCACCAGACTCCTCTATCCTCCATCAGACTCCTCTACCCCCATCAGACTCCTCTACCCCACCAGACTCCTCTACCCCACCAGACTCCTCTACCCTCCATCAGACTCCTCTACCCTCCATCAGACTCCTATACCCCATCAGACTCCTCTACCCTCCACCAGACTCCTCTACCGTCCATCATACTCCTCTACCCTCCATCAGACTCAGGTTCCCCCTGGCTTCAACCCCCATCAGCTGGTTCCCCCTGTCTTCAACCCCCATCAGCTGGTTCCCCCTGGCTGCAACCCCTATCAGCCACCCTGCCTGGAGGAGTGGTTCCCCCTGGCTTCAACCCCCCATCAGCTGGTTCCCCCTGGCTTCAACCCCCCATCAGCTGGTTCCCCCTGGCTTCAACCCCCCATCAGCTGGTTCCCTCTGGCTACAACCCCCCATCAGCCACCCTGCCTGGAGGAGTGTTGCCCCTGCCTGGAGGAGTGTTCACCGTGCCTGGAGGAGTGTTGCCCCTGCCTGGAGGAGTGTTGCCCCTGCTTGGAGGAGTGTTCCCTTGGCTGCAGGACTGTTCCCTTGGCTGGAGGAGTGTTCCCCCTGCCTGGAGGAGTGTTCCCCTGCCTGGAGGAGTGTTGCCCCTGCCTGGAGTAGTGTTTCCCCTGCCTGGAGGAGTGTTTCCCTGGCTGGAGGAGTGTTGCCCCTGCCTGGAGGAGTGTTTCCCCTGCCTGGAGGAGTGTTTCCCTGGCTGGAGGAGTGTTGCCCCTGCCTGGAGGAGTGTTTCCCCTGCCTGGAGGAGTGTTTCCCTGGCTGGAGGAGTGTTGCCCCTGCCTGGAGGAGTGTTTCCCCTGCCTGGAGGAGTGTTCCCCCTGCCTGGAGGAGTGTTTCCCCTGCCTGGAGGAGTGTTTCCCTGCCTGGAGGAGTGTTACCCTGGCTGGAGGAGTGTTGCCCCTGCCTGGAGGAGTGGTCCCCCTGGTTGGAGGAGTGTTCCCCCTGCCTGGAGGAGTGTTTCCCCTGCCTGGAGGAGTGTTTCCCTGGCTGGAGGAGTGTTTCCCTGGCTGGAGGAGTGTTCCCCCTGCCTGGAGGAGTGTTTCCCCTGCCTGGAGGAGTGTTTCCCTGGCTGGAGGAGTGTTTCCCCTGCCTGGAGGAGTGTTTCCCCTGCCTGGAGGAGTGTTACCCCTGGCTGGAGGAGTGTTGCCCCTGCCTGGAGGAGTGTTCCCCCTGCCTGGAGGAGTGTTACCCTGGCTGGAGGAGTGTTTCCCCTGCCTGGAGGAGTGTTACCCTGGCTGGAGGAGTGTTTCCCCTGCCTGGAGGAGTGTTTCCCCTGCCTGGAGGAGTGTTACCCTGGCTGGAGGAGTGTTGCCCCTGCCTGGAGGAGTGGTCCCCCTGGTTGGAGGAGTGTTTCCCCTGCCTGGAGGAGTGTTCCCCCTGCCTGGAGGAGTGTTTCCCCTGCCTGGAGGAGTGTTTCCCTTGGCTGGAGGAGTGTTCCCCCTGCCTGGAGGAGTGTTCCCCCTGCCTGGAGGAGTGTTTCCCCTGCCTGGAGGAGTGTTTCCCTTGGCTGGAGGAGTGTTGCCCCTGCCTGGAGGAGTGGTCCCCCTGGTTGGAGGAGTGGTCCCCCTGGATGGAGGAGTGTTCCCCTGGCTGGATGAGTGTTCCCCCTGGTTGGAGAAGTGTTCCCCCTGGTTGGAGGAGTGTTCCCGAACACAGTTCAAACCTCTGGTCCCCCAACTGTTCCATGTATTTAACTCTTCCAAAGTCGCCCTGAACTGTGTTCAACTTGTCAACTAATTATCACGCCCAAAACTACAGGTTATAACACCTGAAACACATAGTTAATTAAGGGCTTGATGATTAGCTGACAAGTTGAAGACGGTTCTGGGCTACAACAACATGGTTCCCGAGGAGTGGATTGCGAATCACTGACCGAAAACATGGCTGGGTCTCCAGAAGCTGACTGTATTGGATGTTTATGGTGCTGCAGCCGAAGACAATATCTGAGAGCATCCCTTTGTTGTGATGACGGCTTCATCTTTATTACATAGAAGATGAGGGAGCCTGGAATATAGAGTTATGGCTATATAGTGACTCTGTGTGTGTGTGTTGTTGAGAGTAAAGGGTCCCGGTGGAGCTCGTGGTTCCAGGGAAGAGAAGGACGCCTCAGGCATTGGTCATCATCAGAGGAGCAGAGGTTTATCCCTGACAGCAGGCCTGAACATCACTAAAACATGTTCCAATGGACTCACGCCTTTCTGTCTCCTCTCCTCCCCTCCTCCCCGCTCCTCAACCCTCCTCTCCTCTCCCCTCACATCCTCTCCTCCCTGCCCTTCTCCTCCTCTCACCCCCCCTCTCCCTCCTCTCCTCTCCTCTCCTCTCCTCTCATTTCATCTTCCCCTCCCTCCCTCCCTCCCTCCCTCCCTCCCTCCCTCCCTCCCTCCCTCCCTCCCTCCCTCCCTCCCTCCCTCCCTCCCTCCCTCCCTCCCTCCCTCCCTCCCTCCCTCCCTCTCCTCTAGCTGCCTCTCCTATCCTATCCTCTCCCCTCCCCTCCTGTCCCACTCCACTCCACCCCTCCTCTCCCCTCCCTCCTATCCTATCCCCTCCCCTCTTCCCCTCGCTCCTCTAGCTTCACCTCGTCTCCCCTCCTCTACCCTCCCCTCATCCCATGTCCTCTCATCTACTTTCCTCTCCTATCCCCTCCTAACTCTTCCCTCCAATTCCCTCTCTCCTTTCTTTCCATACCCACCCTCTTCTCTCTGTAATAACGATGACACAAGACTCCATATAATATAGGGAATTGTCCTTTAACTCTTCTCCCTTCCCTCCCTGCCTACCTCCCCTCCTCTCTCCCCTCCTCTCTCCTCTCCCTTCCTTTTTCTGTCCTCTCCCATGCCCTCCCCTCCCATCCCTCCCTCCTCTCCTCTCGCCTCCCTCCCATCTCCCTCCCCTCCTTTCCGCTCTTCTCCCTTCCCTCCCTCCCTACCTCCCCTCCCTCCCTACCTCCCCCCCTCCCTCCTCTCCTCTCGCCTCCCTCCCATCTCCCTCCCCTCCTTTCCGCTCTTCTCCCTTCCCTCCCTCCCTCCCTACCTCCCCTCCCTCCCTACCTCCCCTCCTCTCTCCCCTCCCTACCTCCCCTCCCTCCCTACCTCCCCTCCTCTCTCCCCTCTTCTCTCCCTTCCTTTTTCTGTCCTCTCCCATGCCCTCCCTCCCTCCTCTCCTCTCCTCTCGCCTCCCTCCCCTCTCCCTCCCCTCCCCTCCCCGCTCTTCTCCCCTCCCCTCTCACTTGTTCAGATAGAATGCTTCATGAAGTTACAGATATATTCAATCTCTCCCTATCCCAGTCTGTTGTCCCCACATGCTTCAAGATGGCTACCATTGTTCCTGTTCCCAAGAAGGCAAAGATAACTGAACTAAATGACTGCTAGCATTCACTTCAGTCATCATGAAGTGCTTTGCAATCTAGTCAAGGATCATATCGCGGCAGGGTAGCCTAGTGGTTAGAGCGTTGGACTAGTAACCGAAAGGTTGCAAGTTCGAATCCCCGAGCTGACAAGGTACAAATCTGTCGTTCTGCCCCTGAACAGGCAGTTAACCCACTGCTCCTAGGTCGTCATTGAAAATAAGAATTTGTTCTTAACTGACTTGCCTGGTTAAATAAAGGTAAAATAAAGGTATAAAAAAAAAAAAATTATAATAAAATAAATCACCTCCACCTTACTGGCCACTCTAGACCCACTTCAATTTGCATACCGCCCCAACAGGTCAACAGACGATGCTATCGCCATCCAACTTCACACTGCCCTGACCCATCTGGACAAGAGGAATACCTATGTGAGAATGCTGTTCATTGACTTCAGCTCAGCATTCAACACCATAGTACCCTCCAAGCTCATCATTAAGCTGGAGACCCTGGGTCACCACCCCGCCCTGTGCAACTGGGTCCTGGACTTCCTGACGGGCCGCCCCCAGGTGGGGAATCTCCACATTGCTGACCCTCAACACTGGGGCCCCACAAGGGTGCATGCTCAGCCCCTTCCTGTACTCCCTGGTCACCCATGACTGCGTGGCCATGCACATCACCAACTCAATCATCAAGTTTTGTGGACGACAGAACAATGGTAGGCTTGATTACCAACAATGAGACAGCCTACAGGGAGGAGGTGAGGGCCCTCGGAGTGTGGTGTCAGGAAAATAACCTCACACTCAACATCAACAAAACAAAGGAAATTATCGTGGACTTCAGGAAACAGCAGAGGGAGGGACTGAATTGGTCCACCCAAACAGACAGTGTTGTGAAGAAGGCGCAGCAGCGCCTCTTCAACCTCAGGAGGCTGAATAAATTTGGCTTGTCACCCAAAACCCTGACAAACCTTTACAGATGCACAATCGAGAGCATCCTGTCGGACTGTATCACCGCCTGGTACGGCAACCGCACCACCAGCAACAGCGGGGCTCTCCAGAGGGTAGTGAGGTCTGCACAATGCATCACCGGGGGCAAACTACCTGCCCTCCAGGACACCTACACCACCCTGTCACAGGAAGGCCAAAAATATAATCAATGCACTTTAAATAACGCCACTTTAATAATGTTTATATATCCTACATTACTCATCTCATATGTATATACTGTATTCTACATCCTATACTGCACCATGTCTATGCCGTTCAGCCATCGCTCATCCATATATTTATATGTACATATTCTTATTCATTCCTTTACACTTGTGTGTAAAAGGTAGTTGTTGTGAAATTGTTAGATTACTTGTTAGATATTACTGCATGGTCGGAACTAGAAGCACAAGCATTTCACTACACTCGCATTAACATCTGCTAACCATGTGTATGTGACCAATAACATCTGATAACCATGTGTATGTGACCAGTAACATCTGCTAACCATGTGACCAATAACATCTGCTAACCATGTGACCAATAACATCTGCTAACCATGTGACCAATAACATCTGCTAACCATGTGACCAATAACATCTGCTAACCATGTGACCAATAACATCTGCCAACCATGTGACCAATAACATCTGATAACCATGTGACCAATAACATCTGCTAACCATGTGACCAATAACATCTGCTAACCATGTGACCAATAACATCTGCTAACCCTGTGACCAATAACATCTGCCAACCATGTGACCAATAACATCTGCCAACCATTTGACCAATAACATCTGCCAACCATGTGTATGTGACCAATAACATAGGGATGATCAGTGAGATACACCTGCTGGACCAATAACATCTGCTAACCATGTGGCCAATAACATCTGCTAACCATGTGACCAATAACATCTGCCAACCATTTGACCAATAACATCTGCTAACCATGTGACCAATAACATCTGCCAACCATGTGACCAATAACATCTGCCAACCATGTGACCAATAACATCTGCCAACCATGTGTATGTGACCAATAACATCTGCTAACCATGTGACCAATAACATCTGCTAACCATGTGTATGTGACCAATAACATCTGCTAACCATGTGACCAATAACATCTGCTAACCATGTGTATGTGACCAGTAACATCTGCTAACCATGTGACCAATAACATCTGCTAACCATGTGACCAATAACATCTGCCAACCATTTGACCAATAACATCTGCTAACCATGTGTATGTGACCAATAACATCTACTAACCATGTGACCAATAACATCTGCTAACCATGTGTATGTGACCAATAACATCTACTAACCATGTGACCAATAACATCTGCTAACCATGTGTATGTGACCAATAACATCTACTAACCATGTGACCAATAACATCTGCTAACCATGTGTATGTGGCCAATAACATCTACTAACCATGTGTATGTGACCAATAACATCTGCTAACCATGTGTATGTGGCCATAACGTTTGATTTGATTTGAAGCTCCATGCGTGTTCAGTACGACAGCCACTGGATCAACAGATGCCCTTCAGGGTCATCCTAAACCATGCTTGTGGTTTTGCACAATGTACTATTGATTATATTCAGAACTAACCAACAGGTAAACAGGCGCTTTTCTCTCAGGTTGTTCGACGAGGTCTGGGATTGACAGACGGGTCATGAAATACACACCACACACACACACACAGTCATGATGACCACAAACACACAAACTATGGAAGAAAGGAAGAAGAGTTATTGCTGGTGGATCCTGTGACATATGTTCACCTTTTTATGCACCAAAACCCACATATTAAAGATCTCTATGTGTAACATGTCTTCATCTCTGTCTCGATCACTTCCCCCATTCTGTTCTCTTACTCATCTCCTCTTTCACCATGTCTTGTTTTCTCTCTCCTGTCTCCTCTCTCTCTACCCCTATCCCCAGTACACATCTGCTAAGCAACAGTTCCACTGTGTTAAGAACAACATGTCTCTCTCAGCCTGGTCTCTCAGCCTGGTCCCTCAGCCTGGTCCCTCAGCCTGGTCCCTCAGCCTGGTGTCTCAGCCTGGTGTCTCAGCCTGGTGTCTCAGCCTGGTGTCTCAGCCTGGTGTCTCAGCCTGGTGTCTCAGCCTGGTGTCTCAGCCTGGTGTCTCAGCCTGGGCCCTCAGCCTGGGCCCTCAGCCTGGGCCCTCAGCCTGGGCCCTCAGCCTGGTCTCTCAGCCTGGTCCCTCAGCCTGGTCCCTCAGCCTGGTCTCTCAGCCTGGTCTCTCAGCCTGGTGTCTCAGTCTGGTGTCTCAGCCTGGTGTCTCAGCCTGGTGTCTCAGCCTGGTGTCTCAGCCTGGTCTCTCAGCCTGGTGTCTCAGCCTGGTCCCTCAGCCTGGTCCCTCAGCCTGGTCTCTCAGCCTGGTCTCTCAGCCTGGTCTCTCAGCCTGCTCCCTCAGCCTAGTTTCTCAGCCTGCTCCCTCAGCCTGGTCTCTCAGCCTGGTCTCTCAGCCTGCTCCCTCAGCCTGGTCTCTCAGCCTGCTCCCTCAGCCTGCTCCCTCAGCCTGGTCTCTCAGCCTGCTCCCTCAGCCTGCTCCCTCAGCCTGGTCTCTCAGCCTGGTCTCTCAGCCTGGTCTCTCAGCCTGCTCCCTCAGCCTGCTCCCTCAGCCTGCTCTCTCAGCCTGGTCTCTCAGCCTGCTCCCTCAGCCTGCTCCCTCAGCCTGCTCCCTCAGCCTGCTCCCTCAGCCTGCTCTCTCAGCCTGGTCTCTCAGCCTGGTCTCTCAGCCTGGTCTCTCAGCCTGATCTCTCAGCCTGGTCTCTGGTCATACATAAGAGGCTTTGTTGTGTCTTCTTCACCACGCTGTCTGTGTGGGTGGTCCATTTCTGTTTGTCAGTGATGTGTACGGCAAGGAACTTGAAGCTTTCCACCTTCTCCACTGTGGTCCCGTCGATGTAGGTAGGGGAGTGCACCCTTTGCTGTTTCCTGAAGTTCACGATCATCTCCTTTGTTTTGTTGACGTTGAGTGAGAGGTTGTTTTCCAGGCACCACATTCCCAGAGCCCTCACCTCCTCCCTGTAGGCTGTCTCGTCATCTTTGGTAATCAAGCCTACATTTGGGACAGAGGCTCCGTCAGAACACACACAGACCTGCCACAGGCTCACACAACAGTGTGGCTCACGAAATCACTCTCTCTGGGAATTAAATGACCTTTGTAATAAATGATCTGGAATATGTCAGATCTCAGCCCAAGTACTCACTCTGTGTCAACAACAACTTGCATGCGTCAGACAAAAAAAAAGAGAGAGAGGCACGGAAAGACAACGAGAGAGAGAGAGAGAGATGCTCAACATGAGCTCCTGATATATTCATATTTCTTTGTTTTTAGAATGAGATAAACACTCTAATCGAAAAAGACTTCCAGACAAGAAGTGATGAACAACAACTCTATTAATTCAGAATAGAAAAAAAAGTAACTTTGCGCCTCAAGTGAAGAAGTTTTGACTGTAGCTAGGTACACAACAAAGACCTAGCCAACAGACTAACAAGCTAGCCAGAAGAAACGAGCTAGAACAAACCTAGCAAGGAGAGCTAATACAGCTACATCAAACGACCAAACTGAGTGAGTCAACCAGAAAGGAGCACGGACTCTAACTTTGAACTAAATTAGAGCTAGCTATCAACAGCACCAGACGAACAAACGGGTTGCTATGGCAACGGGGCAGGACAGAGCAGCAGCAGCAGAGCCCACAGGCACCATGTCCCCACTTCCCCTCAGCGCTGAAACCATCCTCTACCCTCCAGAGGCCACATAATGACACAACGAGGAAAGCTTTTAAACAGAAACTACTAAAGGGGAGGCCAGAAACCCTTTTCACAGACCTCTACAAAAACGGTGACGTGAGTAATCTCATCTTCCTCACTGAGCAGCCAAATGCCTGGCGCTCAGCAGTCTGCTCTCACTACCCATCCATAAAGAAAGAGGGAATCTGTAATGGGTGGAAGCTGAAAGTCAAAGAGACAGACGACCATGACAGCACCATGATAACAATCAACCTCTACAAGACTGGGACTGTCATGGTGCAAGGTAACAGACTGGGACTGTCATGGTGCAAGGTAACAGACTGGGACTGTCATGGTGCAAGGTAACAGACTGGGACTGTCATGGTGCAAGGTAACAGACTGGGACTGTCATGGTGCAAGGTAACAGACTGGGACTGTCATGGTGCAAGGTAACAGACTGGGACTGTCATGGTGCAAGGTAACAGACTGGGACTGTCATGGTGCAAGGTAACAGACTGGGACTGTCATGGTGTAAGGTAACAGACTGGGACTGTCATGGTGCAAGGTAACAGACTGGGACTGTCATGGTGCAAGGTAACAGACTGGGACTGTCATGGTGTAAGGTAACAGACTGGGACTGTCATGGTGCAAGGTAACAGACTGGGACTGTCATGGTGCAAGGTAACAGACTGGGACTGTCATGGTGCAAGGTAACAGACTGGGACTGTCATGGTGCAAGGTAACAGACTGGGACTGTCATGGTGCAAGGTAACAGACTGGGACTGTCATGGTGCAAGGTAACATTAGGCTGTTTGAAACAGACTTTCAGACCGTTAAGGAGAGAGCAGAGAGAGAGAAGGACACCACCAGTGACATGTCCTCCCACAAGACAAACTCTACCAGCACCACCCTCACCCCTACTATCCCCACCCAAAAAGGCACATCCTGCACCACCCTCACCCCTACTCTCCCCACCCAAAAAGGCACATCCTGCACCACCCTCACCCCTACTCTCCCCACCCAAAAAGGCACATCCTGCACCACCCTCACCCCTACTCTCCCCACCCAAAAAGGCACATCCTGCACCACCCTCACCCCTACTATCCCCACCCAAAAAGGCACATCCAGCAACTCTCTTCCCACCATAGTGGAGGACACGCCCCAGGAGGAGAGCGACCCCCTCCTCACCACCGTGGCTGCCATGAGGGATGAGTTCACCAGACTGTAGGGGGTCCTCCTCACCACCATGACTGGGATGAGTTCACCAGACTGGAGGAGGTCCTCCTCACCACCATGGCTGCCATGAGGGATGAGTTCACCAGACTGGAGGGGGTCCTCCTCGCCACCATGGCTGGGATGAGTTCACCAGACTGGAGGGGGAGGTGGCCCTCCTCACCACCATGGCTGCCATGAGGGATGAGTTCACCAAACTGGAGGGGTTCCTCCTCACCACCATGGCTGCCATGAGGGATGAGTTCACCAGACTGGAGGGGGTCCTCCTCACCACCATGGCTGCCATGAGGGATGAGTTCACCAGACTGGAGGGGGAGGTGGTCCTCCTCACCACCATGGCTGCCATGAGGGATGAGTTCACCAGACTGGAGGGGGTCCTCCTCACCACCATGGCTGGGATGAGTTCACCAGACTGGAGGAGGTCCTCCTCACCACCATGGCTGCCATGAGGGATGAGTTCACCAGACTGGAGGGGGTCCTCCTCACCACCATGGCTGGGATGAGTTAACCAGACTGGAGGTCCTCCTCACCACCATGGCTGCCTTGAGGGATGAGTTCACCAGACTGGAGGAGGTCCTCCTCACCACCATGGCTGCCATGAGGGATGAGCTCACCAGACTTGAGGGGGTCCTTCTCACCACATGGCTGGGATGAGTTCACCAGACTGGAGGGGGAGGTGGCCCTCCTCACCACCATGGCTGCCATGAGGGATGAGTTCACCAAACTGGAGGGGTTCCTCCTCACCACCATGGCTGCCATGAGGGATGAGTTCACCAGACTGGAGGGGGTCCTCCTCACCACCATGGCTGCCATGAGGGATGAGTTCACCAGACTGGAGGGGGAGGTGGTCCTCCTCACCACCATGGCTGCCATGAGGGATGAGTTCACCAGACTGGAGGGGGAGGTGGTCCTCCTCACCACCATGGCTGCCATGAGGGATGAGTTCACCAGACTGGAGGGGGAGGTGGTCCTCCTCACCACCATGGCTGCCATGAGGGATGAGTTCCCCAGACTGGAGGGGGAGGTGGTCCTCCTCACCACCATGGCTGCCAGGAGGGATGAGTTCACGAGACTGGAGGTGGCCCTCCTCACCACCATGGCTGTCATGAGGGATGAGTTCACCAGACTGGAGGGGGAGGTGGTCCTCCTCACCACCATGGCTGCCATGAGGGATGAGTTCACCAGACTGGAGGGGGAGGTGGTCCTCCTCACCACCATGGCTGCCATGAGGGATGAGTTCACCAGACTGGAGGGGGAGGTGGTCTTGCTGAGGGAGAGCGTGAGCAAACAACAACCAGACAACCACACCTTAGAGGAGCTCCTAACCAAGGTGAGGACAGAACAGGACAGCAGACAGCAGACAGCCCTCCTCCCCAACCCACAGAACAGCCTCCCACTGACAGCGGCACCGGCACAGACAAGCCACACCTCAGCTCCAAAACCCACCAGCCCCCCCTCTGCCCCCTCTAGTCCAGAAGACACACTGGCTGACATCGTCCTGTTGATGGTCTCAAATGGGAAGTTTGTTCAGGAGAAGACACAAAAGGAGAAAGGTGTGATGCCCAACAACGCAGAGGGCCATGGAGCTGCTTGATAAGGCCCATCTGGGGTCGCCAAGCCACATAATCATACATAACGGAAGCAACGACCTGCGTGCTCAGCAGGAGAGGGTGGCCACTTCACTACGGGGAGTGATTGAGAAGGCTTCCGCAATCTTCCACAACTCAAGAATCGTGGTATCAACCCTTCTACAGAGGAAGGACTTCCACCATGCCATAATACAAAGAATAAACGCTAGCCTCTCCCGGGACTGAGCCCTGCGACCCAATGTACACCTGGCCCACCATCCCACCCTCTCCCGGGACTGAGCCCTGCTACCCAATGTACACCTGGCCCACCATCCCACCCTCGATCTGGACTGAGCCCTGCGACCCAATGTACACCTGGCCCACCATCCCACCCTCTCCCGGGACTGAGCCCTGCTACCCAATGTACACCTGGCCCACCATCCCACCCTCGATCTGGACTGAGCCCTGCGACCCAATGTACACCTGGCCCACCATCCCACCCTCGATCTGGACTGTGCCCTGCGACCCAATGTACACCTGGCCCACCATCCCACCCTCGATCTGGACTGAGCCCTGCGACCCAATGTACACCTGGCCCACCATCCCACCCTCGATCTGGACTGAGCCCTGCGACCCAATGTACACCTGGCCCACCATCCCACCCTCGATCTGGACTGAGCCCTGCGACCCAATGTACACCTGGCCCACCATCCCACACTCGATCTGGACTGAGCCCTGCGACCCAATGTACACCTGGCCCAACATCCCACCCTCGATCTGGACTGTGCCCTGCGACCCAGTGTACACCTGGCCCACCATCCCACCCTCGATCTGGACTGTGCCCTGCGACCCAATGTACACCTGGCCCAACATCCCACCCTCGATCTTCTCCACCCAGGGTTATAGAGCCAGGGTTATAGAGCCAGGATCAGGGTTATAGAGTCAAGGTTATAGAGCTAGGGTAAGGGTTATAGAGTCAGGGTTATAGAGCCAGGGTCAGGGTTATAGAGCCAGGGTCAGGCTTATAGAGCCAGGGTTATAGAACCAGGGTTATAGAGCCAGGGTCAGGGTTATAGAGCCAGGGTCAGGGTTATAGAGCCAGGGTTATAGAGCCAGGGTCAGGGTTATAGAGCCAGGGTTATAGAGCCAGGATCAGGGTTATAGAGTCAGGGTTATAGAGCCAGGGTAAGGGTTATAGAGTCAGGGTTATAGAGTCAGGGTTAGGGTTATAGAGCCAGGGTTATAGAGCCAGGGATATAGAGTCAGGGTTATAGAGTCAGGGTCAGGGTTATAGAGCCAGGGTTATGGAGCCAGGGTTACAGAGCCAGGGTTATGGAGCCAGGGTTATAGTTCCAGGGTCAGGGTCAGGGTTATAGAGGCAGTGTTATAGAGGCAGTGTTATAGAGGCAGTGTTATAGAGCCAGGGTCAGGGTTATAGAGCCAGGGTTACAGAGCCAGGGTTACAGAGCCAGGGTTATAGAGCCAGGGTCAGGGTTATAGAGCCAGGGTTATAGAGCCAGGGTCAAGGTTATAGAGCCAGGGTTATAGAGCCAGGGCCAGGGTTATAGAGCCAGGGTTATAGAGCCAGGGTTATAGAGCCAGGGTCAGGGTTATAGAGCCAGGGTTATAGAGCCAGGGTCAGGGTTATAGAGTCAGGGTCAGGGTTATAGAACCAGGGTCAGGGTTATGGAGCCAGGGTTATAGAGCCAGGGTTATAGAGCCAGGGCCAGGGTTATAGAGCCAGGGTTATAGAGTCAGGGTTATAGAGCCAGGGCCAGGGTTATAGAGCCAGGGTTATAGAGTCAGGGTTATAGAGCCAGGGTCAGGGTTATAGAGCCAGGGTTATAGAGTCAGGGTTATAGAGCCAGGGTTATAGAGCCAGGGTCAGGGTTATGGAGCCAGGGTTATAGAGCCAGGGTTATAGAGCCAGGGTCAGGGTTATGGAGCCAGGGTTATAGAGCCAGGGTTATAGAGTCAGGATTATAGAGCCAGGGTCAGGGTTATAGAACCAGGGTTATAGACCCTGGACTGTCGCTATGACCGTGTTCACCTGTACAGGGAGACAGTTCCCATCCTTACCAACACTCTCAAGAACGTTGCTTTAAACCGCAGCCTGACCTCTCCACCCAGGAACAGCGGAGCAATCCCCCCCCGCCCAGATCACCGAGACAACACCCCGGACCAGCACCCTGGAACCCCCAGCCACGACCACAGCAACACCTACCTCAATGCCTTCCACAGCCAGCGCAGCACAGACCACCCCAGCCCAGCTTCAGAGCCACCCAGACGAGGCCTCCCACCCCCTGCCCCCCACCACAGACCCACACTTGGAGGAGCCACAGCCCAGCAGGCAGAGCTACGCACAGGCTGTGAGAGGAGCAACTGGCCCAGCCCCCACCAACCAAATGAGTGACATTAAACACATGCTGAGTCTACTATGCTCACATGTGATAGGCCGAGGGTCATGGATGCTCACGTGATAGGCCGAGGGTCATGGTAAGATGAGCACCAGAACTCCACCATCCTCACACTTCACCCACCCAAGTGGCATGACACAAATGCTATTTTAAATGATAAACAAACCATTTGCATAATGAGAGTTTACTTTAATTGAAATATCCTATTTTAATAACACTGCCTCTATAACCCTGGCTCTATAACCCTGGCTCTATAACCCTGGCTCTATAACCCTGGCTATATAACCCTGGCTCTATAACCCTGGCTCTATAACCCTGACCCTGGAACTGTAACCCTGGCTCTATAACCCTGACCCTGGAACTGTAACCCTGGTTCTATAACCCTGGCTCTATAAGCCTGACCCTGGAACTGTAACCCTGGCTCTATAACCCTGACCCTGGAACTGTAACCCTGGCTCTATAACCCTGGCTCTATAACCCTGGCTCTATAACCCTGGCTCTATAACCCTGGCTCTATAACCCTGGAACTATAACCCTGGAACTATAACCCTGGCTCTATAACCCTGGCTCTATAACCCTGACCCTGGAACTGTAACCCTGGCTCTATAACCCTGACCCTGGAACTGTAACCCTGGTTCTATAACCCTGGCTCTATAACCCTGGCTCTATAACCCTGGCTCTATAACCCTGGCTCTATAACCCTGACCCTGGCTCTATAACCCTGGCTCTATAACCCTGACCCTGGCTCTATAACCCTGACCCTGGAACTGTAACCCTGGCTCTATAACCCTGACCCTGGAACTGTAACCCTGGCTCTATAACCCTGGCTCTATAACCCTGACCCTGGCTCTATAACCCTGGCTCTATAACCCTGGCCCTGGCTCTATAACCCTGACCCTGGCTCTATAACCCTGGCTCTATAACCCTGGCTCTATAACCCTGACCCTGGCTCCATAACCCTGGCTCTATAACCCTGACCCTGGCTCCATAACCCTGGCTCTATAACCCTGACCCTGGCTCTATAACCCTGGCTCTATAACCCTGGCTCTATAACCCTGACCCTGGCTCTATAACCCTGGCTCTATAACCCTGACCCTGGCTCTATAACCCTGGCTCCATAACCCTGGCTCTATAACCCTGACCCTGGCTCCATAACCCTGACCCTGGTTCTATAACCCTGGCTCTATAACCCTGACCCTGGCTCTATAACCCTGGCTCTATAACCCTGACTCTACAACCCTGACCCTGGCTCCATAACCCTGACCCTGGTTCTATAACCCTGGCTCTATAACCCTTACCCTGGCTCTATAACCCTGGCTCCATAACCCTGGCTCTATAACCCTGACCCTGGCTCCATAACCCTGACCCTGGTTCTATAACCCTGGCTCTATAACCCTGACCCTGGCTCCATAACCCTGACCCTGGTTCTATAACCCTGGTTCTATAACCCTGACCCTGACTCTATAACCCTGGCTCTATAACCCTGACTCTACAACCCTGGCTCTATAACCCTGACCCTGGCTCCATAACCCTGGCTCTATAACCCTGACCCTGGCTCTATAACCCTGGCTCTATAACCCTGGCTCTATAACCCTGACCCTGGCTCTATAACCCTGGCTCTATAACCCTGGCTCTATAACCCTGGTTCTATAACCCTGACCCTGACTCTATAACCCTGACCCTGGTTCTATAACCCTGGCTCTATAACCCTGACCCTGGCTCTATAACCCTGACTCTATAACCCTGACCCTGACTCTATAACCCTGGCTCTATAACCCTGACTCTACAACCCTGGCTCTATAACCCTGGCTCTATAACCCTGACTCTATAACCCTAGCTCTACAACCCTGACCCTGGCTCTATAACCCTGGCTCTACAACCCTGACCCTAGCTCTATAACCCTGACCCTGGTTCTATAACCCTGGCTCTATAACCCTGACCCTGGCTCTATAACCCTGACTCTATAACCCTGGCTCTATAACCCTGGCTCTATAACCCTGGCTCTATAACCCTGGCTCTATAACCCTGACCCTGGCTCCATAACCCTGGCTCTATAACCCTGACCATGGCTCTATAACCCTGGCTCTATAACCCTGGCTCTATAACCCTGACCCTGGCTCACAACCCTGACTCTATAACCCTGGCTCTATAACCCTGGCTCTATAACCCTGGCTCTATAACCCTGGCTCTATAACCCTGGCTCTATAACCCTGCCTCTATAACCCTGGCTCTATAACCCTGCCTCTATAACCCTGGCTCTATAACCCTGGCTCTATAACCCTGACTCTATAACCCTGACCCTGGCTCTATAACCCTGGCTCTATAACCCTGACTCTATAACCCTGGCTCTATAACCCTGGCTCTATAACCCTGGCTCTATAACCCTGACTCTATAACCCTGGCTCTATAACCCTGAGTCATTAGCAGAACGTCAGAACCCCGTTCCTATCAGTCTCTCACATCTCTCTCTGCAGGGCATCATAGTGGAACATTGGAGAACAGAACATATGGTTGGACTTTGAACCCTGAGGTCCCTGGCGAGGTCCTCAGCGCTGGCTGGGCAAACAATCTTAGAGCAGGTTTCTGAACAGAATAAGGTCTGTGGTGGAGATAGGTAGATGGAAGGTCTGTGCCCAGTATGTTTGGAGATAGATTGATGGAAGGTCTGTGCCCTCTGTGTTTGGAGATAGATAGATGGAAGGTCTGTGCCCAGTGTGTTTGGAGATAGATAAATGGAAGGTCTGTGCCCAGTGTGTTTGGAGATAGATAAATGGAAGGTCTGTGCCCAGTGTGTTTGGAGACCGTGTGTGTTAGGGTAGGGGCCTCCCGAAGTGGTGCATCGCAGTGCTAGAAGCATCACTACAGCCTGGGGTTCGATCCCAGGCTGTAGCAGGCCGTAACCGGGAGACCCATGAGGCGGCGCACAATTGGCCCAGCGCTGTCTGGGTTAGGGGAAGGTTTTTCCCGGCCGAGATTAGCTTGTCTCATCGTGCTCTAGCGTCTCCTTGTGGCGGGCCGGGCACCAGCATGCTGTCTGCTGCACCTGGCCTCACCCTGCTAGAATCTGAAGTCAAATGTCTCCTGTTTGCTGATGATCTAGTGCTTCTGTCCCCAACCAAGGAGGGCCTACAGCAGCACCTAGATCTTCTGCACAGATTCTGCCAGACCTGGGCCCTGACAGACCTGGGCCCTGACAAACCTGGGCCCTGACAAACCTGGGCACTGACAGACCTGGGCCCTGACAGACCTGGGCCCTGACAAACCTGGGCCCTGACAAACCTGGGCCCTGACAAACCTGGGCCCTGACAAACCTGGGCCCTGACAAACCTGGGCCCTGACAGACCTGGGCCCTGACAGACCTGGGCCCTTACAGACCTGGGCCCTTACAGACCTGGGCCCTGACAGACCTGGGCCCTGACAGACCTGGGCTGACAGTAAAACCTGGGAAAGTTTTTTGAGCGAGAATTAAGACGATTTTCGAGTAGTAAGACATGTATAAAAGCAACAGATACCATTCATAAGAAGGGGCTAGAAGCATCTTATATGGTGAACTACGAAGTGACTGGGACAGGGAAGGCCCATACTATTGTGGAGGACTTCATTCTTCCTGCTGCCGCGAATGTGGCTGGGGCAATGTTTGGGGAAAAGGCCCAAAAAACTATACAGACAATGCCTTTATCAAACAACACTGTTTCACGACGCATCAGTGACATGGCAGGAGATGTTTTAAAACAATTACTGCTTCACATACAAGCCAGTGAATTATATGCGTTACAGCTGGATGAGTTAGCAGATGTGGCGCGCCTGGCACAGCTCCTGGTATATGTCTGTTACAGCTGGATGAGTCAACAGACGTAGTGGGCCTGGCAGAGCTCCTGGTATATGTCTGTTACAGCTGGATGAGTCAGCAGATGTGGCGCGCCTGGCACAGCTCCTGGTATATGTCTGTTACAGCTGGATGAGTCAACAGACGTAGTGGGCCTGGCAGAGCTCCTGGTATATGTCTGTTACAGCTGGATGAGTCAGCAGATGTGGCGCGCCTGGCACAGCTCCTGGTATATGTCTGTTACAGCTGGATGAGTCAGCAGATGTGGCGCGCCTGGCACAGCTCCTGGTATATGTCTGTTACAGCTGGATGAGTCAGCAGATGTGGCGCGCCTGGCACAGCTCCTGGTATATGTCTGTTACAGCTGGATGAGTCAGCAGATGTGGCGCGCCTGGCACAGATCCTGGTATATGTCTGTTACAGCTGGATGAGTCAGCAGACGTGGCCCTGGCACAGCTCCTGGTATATGTCTGTTACAGCTGGATGAGTCAGCAGACGTGGCCCTGGCACAGCTCCTGGTATATGTCTGTTACAGCTGGATGAGTCAGCAGATGTGGCGCGCCTGGCACAGCTCCTGGTATATGTCTGTTACAGCTGGATGAGTCAGCAGATGTGGCGCGCCTGGCACAGCTCCTGGTATATGTCTGTTACAGCTGGATGAGTCAGCAGACGTGGCCCTGGCACAGCTCCTGGTATATGTCTGTTACAGCTGGATGAGTCAGCAGATGTGGCGCGCCTGGCACAGATCCTGGTATATGTCTGTTACAGCTGGATGAGTCAGCAGACGTGGCCCTGGCACAGCTCCTGGTATATGTCTGTTACAGCTGGATGAGTCAGCAGATGTGGCGCGCCTGGCACAGATCCTGGTATATGTCTGTTACAGCTGGATGAGTCAGCAGATGTGGCGCGCCTGGCACAGCTCCTGGTATATGTCTGTTACAGCTGGATGAGTCAGCAGATGTGGCGCGCCTGGCACAGCTCCTGGTATATGTCTGTTACAGATGGATGAGTCAGCAGATGCGGCGCGCCTGGCACAGCTCCTGGTATATGTCTGTTATGTTTATGGGGGGGTCAATTAAGGAAGACATCCTCTTCTGCAAACCCCTAGAAACCAGGACAACAGAAGAGGATATTTTTAGCTTTGTGACATCAAATGGACTTTGGTGGTCAAGATGTGTTGTTATCTGTACTGATGGAGCAAAAGCCATGACAGGGAGACATAGTGGAGTGGTAACACGCGTGCAAGCAGTTGCTCCCGACGCCATTTGGGTACACTGCAGCATCCACCGAGAGGCTCTTGGGTACACTGCAGCATCCACCGAGAGGCTCTTGGGTACACTGCAGTATCCACCGAGTGGCTCTTGGGTACACTGCAGTATCAACCTAGAGGCTCTTGGGTACACTGCAGTATCAACCTAGAGGCTCTTGGGTACACAGAAGCATGCACCGAGAGGCTCTTGGGTACACTGCAGTATCAACCTAGAGGCTCTTGGGTACACTGCAGCATCCACCTAGAGGCTCTTGGGTACACTGCAGCATCCACCTAGAGGCTCTTGGGTACACTGCAGAATCAACCTAGAGGCTCTTGGGTACACTGCAGCATCCACCTAGAGGCTCTTGCTGCCAAGGGAATGTCTGACAGCTTGAAATATGTTTTTGTCACCACAGTGAAAATGGTTAACTTTGTTAAAGCAAGACCTCTGAGCTCTTCTGTATTTTCTGCACTATGCACTGATATGGGCAGCGACCATGTAACGCTTATACAACATACAGAAGTGCGCTGTCAAGGGGGTGCGTTATCAAGGGGCAAAGTATTGACACAATGTTTTGAATAAAGCCCCTTGAATTGAATTGAGAGAGGGAGAGAGAGACAGAGAGAGACAGAGAGAGAGAGACAGAGAGAGAGAGAGAGAGAGAGAGAGAGAGAGAGAGAGAGACCGAGAGAGAGAGAGAGAGAGAGACACAGAGAGAGAGAGAGAGACACAGAGAGAGAGACACAGAGAGAGAGAGAGAGAGAGAGAGAGAGAGACACAGAGAGAGAGAGAGACACAGAGAGAGAGAGAGAGAGAGAGAGAGAGAGAGAGAGAGAGAGAGAGAGAGAGAGAGAGAGAGAGACAGAGAGAGAGAGAGAAGAGAGAGAGAGAGAGAGAGAGAGAGAGAGAGAGAGTGAGTGAAATTCCACAATGTGCCATCACAGCAGCAAGATTTGTGACCTGTTGCCACGAGAAAAGGGCAACCAGTGAAGAACAAACACCATTGTAAATACAACCCATATTTATGCTTATTTATTTTATCTTGTGTCCTTTAGCCATTTGTACATTGTTAGAACACTGTATATATATAAAATATGAC
>NC_034188.2:1918024-2081045 GCF_002021735.2 Oncorhynchus kisutch
TCATAGTACACTACTTTTGACCACTAGATACGTAGGAAATAGGATGCCATTTGGGACTCGTCCAAGAGGTCCTTTCCTTGTGGAGTAGACGACAAGACTTGACTCCACATTTCTCTCTCTCTCTCCTCCTATCTCTCTCCTCCTATCTCTCTCTTCAGAGAAGAACATATGTGAGTAATCTGTTGAACAAATGTCTGTTTTAGACGGTGTTCCTCCGTGCACACGGCTCCTCTAAAGCTGAAGGGCAGATGAATTATCACTATCTCTACA
This sequence comes from Oncorhynchus kisutch, assembly GCF_002021735.2. Lineage (NCBI taxonomy): Eukaryota > Metazoa > Chordata > Actinopteri > Salmoniformes > Salmonidae > Oncorhynchus > Oncorhynchus kisutch. Next base: position 1,918,295 of record NC_034188.2, read on the forward strand.
CACTGTGACCAGCCAGCTGGGCTAACAGGCCAAGGAAAGCAGGTGCTGAAATGTAACACCCTTACCTAAATTCACATGCATCTGTCCGTGTCTTCACCCCACCCCACTTCTTCCTCCGACCCGTGACCCCAGCGCAGCATGGCCCTGAACACAGTCTTCGTTGTGTGCGTGTGTGCGTGTGTGTGTGTCGAGGCGGAGGGACCACCTGTGTCTAAGAGGAGACCTCGGCTGTTATGTCTCTGCTACGGAATATAATAACAAGGATAACAGATCCAGCTCTGCAAATAACTCAGTGAGGAGATCATTTTCCGCCACGTGTCGCTCGCTAGACAAAAGGTAAAATAAGAACAGATGATATCATTTAATTCCTCTCATCCTCCTTCTTTCTTCTTCTGGGATCGAGGTTCTTGCTTTCTTTTTCTTCACATGAACTCCTGTCTCTCTCTCTGCTCTGCTGAGGGTGAGAGGACCTCCGTGGGAGGTCCTGGAATAACCATAACCACAGCAGGAGACCCTCCATACAGGTCTAGCAGTGTTAGTGGAGAAGGTTTGGGGTCCTCAGAGATAACCCTGTATGTTCTGTTCACCTCTCCGTAGAGGAGCAGGTTTGGGGTCCTCAGAGATAACCCTGTATGTTCTGTTCACCTCTCCGTAGAGGAGCAGGTTTGGGGTCCTCAGAGATAACCCTGTATGTTCTGTTCACCTCTCTGTAGTGGAGCAGGTTTGGGGTCCTCAGAGATAACCCTGTATGTTCTGTTCACCTCTCTGTAGTGGAGCAGGTTTGGGGTCCTCAGAGATAACCCTGTATGTTCTGTTCACCTCTCCGTAGAGGAGCAGGTTTGGGGTCCTCAGAGATAACCCTGTATGTTCTGTTCACCTCTCTGTAGTGGAGCAGGTTTGGGGTCCTCAGAGATAACCCTGTATGTTCTGTTCACCTCTCCTTGGAGGAGCAGGTTTGGGGTCCTCAGAGATAACCCTGTATGTTCTGTTCACCTCTCCGTAGAGGAGCAGGAGGATATGACTCAGAATATTACCAGGGTTAGTTACACTGACTGCTATCAGACTATTACCAGGGTTACACTGACTCCTGTCTGACTATTACCAGGGTTAGTTACATTGACTCCTATCAGACTATTACCAGGGTTAGTTACACTGACTCCTATCAGACTATTACCGGGGTTACACTGACTCCTATCAGACTATTACCAGGGTTAGTTAGGGTTTCACTGACTCCTATCAGACTATTACCAGGGTTAGTTAGGGTTACACTGACTCCTATCAGACTATTACCAGGGTTAGTTACACTGACTCCTATCAGACTATTACCAGGGTTAGTTACACTAACTGCTATCAGACTATTACCAGGGTTACACTGACTCCTATCTGACTATTACCAGGGTTAGTTACATTGACTCCTATCAGACTATTACCAGGGTTAGTTACACTGACTCCTATCAGACTATTACCGGGGTTACACTGACTCCTATCAGACTATTACCAGGGTTAGTTACACTGACTCCTATCAGACTATTACCAGGGTTAGTTACCCTGACTCCTATCAGACTACTACCAGGATTAGTTACACTGACTCCTATCAGTCTATTACCAGGGTTAGTTACACTGACTCCTATCAGACTATAACCAGGGTTAGTTAGGGTTACTCTGACCCCTATCAGACTATTACCAGGGTTAGTTACCCTGACTCCTATCAGACTATTACCAGGGTTAGTTACACTGACTTCTATCTGACTATTACCGGGGTTAGTTACACTGACTCCTATCAGACTATTACCAGGGTTAGTTAGGGTTACACTGACTCCTATCAGACTATTACCAGGGTTAGTTAGGGTTACACTGACTCCTATCAGACTATTACCAGGGTTAGTTAGGGTTACACTGACTACTATCAGAATTTTACCAGGGTTAGTTACACTGACTCCTATCAGACTATTACCAGGGTTAGTTACCCTGACTCCTATCAGACTATTACCAGGGTTAGTTACACTGACTTCTATCTGACTATTACCGGGGTTAGTTACACTGACTCCTATCAGACTATTACCAGGGTTAGTTAGGGTTACACTGACTCCTATCAGACTATTACCAGGGTTAGTTAGGGTTACACTGACTCCTATCAGAATTTTACCAGGGTTAGTTACACTGACTCCTATCAGACTATTACCAGGGTTAGTTACCCTGACTCCTATCAGACTATTACCAGGGTTAGTTACACTGACTTCTATCTGACTATTACCGGGGTTAGTTACACTAACTCCTATCAGACTATTACCAGGGTTAGTTAGGGTTACACTGACTCCTATCAGACTATTACCAGGGTTACACTGACTCCTATCTGACTATTACCAGGGTTAGTTAGAGTTATACGGACTCCTATCAGACTATTACCAGGGTTAGTTACACTGACTCCTATCAGACTATTACCAGGGTTAGTTAGCGTTATACTGACTCCTATCAGACTATTACCAGGGTTATTTACACTGACTCCTATCTGACTATTACCAGGGTTAGTTAGGGTTACACTGACTCCTATCAGACTATTACCAGGGTTAGTTACACTGACTCCTATCAGACTATTACCAGGGTTAGTTACCCTGACTCCTATCAGACTATTACCAGGGTTAGTTACACTGACTCCTATCTGACTATTACCAGGGTTAGTTACACTAACTCCTATCTGACTATTACCAGGGTTAGTTAGGGTTACACTGACTCCTATCAGACTATTACCAGCGTTAGTTAGGGTTACACTGACTCCTATCAGACTATTACCAGGGTTAGTTACACTGACTCATATCAGACTATTACCAGGGTTAGTTACCTGACTCCTATCAGACTATTACCAGGGTTATTTACACTGACTCCTATCAGACTATTACCAGGTTTAGTTACACTAACTGCTATCAGACTATTACCAGGGTTACACTGACTCCTATCTGACTATTACCAGGGTTAGTTAGAGTTATACGGACTCCTATCAGACTATTACCAGGGTTAGTTACACTGACTCCTATCAGACTATTACCAGGGTTAGTTAGGGTTACACTAACTCCTATCAGACTATTACCAGGGTTAGTTACACTGACTCCTATCAGACTATTACCAGGGTTAGTTACACTGACTCCTATCAGACGATTACCAGGGTTAGTTAGGGTTTCACTGACTCCTATCAGACTATTACCAGGGTTAGTTAGGGTTACACTGACTCCTATCAGACAATTACCAGGGTTAGTTAGGGTTACACTGACTCCTATCAGACTATTACCAGGGTTAGTTAGGTTACACTGACTCCTATCAGACTATTACCAGGGTTAGTTAGAGTTACACTGACTCCTATCAGACTATTACCAGGGTTAGTTAGAGTTACACTGACTCCTATCAGACTATTACCAGTGTTAGTTAGAGTTACACTGACTCCTATCAGACTGTTACCAGTGTTAGTTAGGGTTACACTGACTCCTATCAGACTATTACCAGGGTTACACTGACTCCTATCAGACTATTACCAGAGTTAGTTAGGGTTACACTGACTCCTATCAGACTATAACCAGGGTTACACTGACTCCTATCAGACTATTACCAGGGCTACACTGACTCCTATCAGTCTATTACCAGGGTTAGTTACACTAACTCCTATCAGACTATTACCAGGGTTAGTTAGGGTTACACTGACTCCTATCAGACTATTACCAGGGTTAGTTACACTGACTCATATCAGACTATTACCAGGGTTAGTTAGGGTTACACTGACTCCAATCAGACTATTACAAGGGTTACACTGACTCCAATCAGACTATTACCAGGGTTAGTTACACTGACTCCTATCAGACTACTACCAGGGTTAGTTAGGTTTATACTGACTCCTATCAGTCTATTACCAGGGTTAGTTAGGGTTATACTGACTCATATCAGTCTATTATCAGGGTTAGTTAGGGTTATAATGACTCCTATCAGATTTTTACCAGGGTTAGTTAGGGTTACACTGACTCCTATCAGACTATTACCAGGGTTAGTTACAATGACTCCTATCAGACTACTACCAGGGTTAGTTAGGGTTATACTGACTCCTATCAGATTTTTACCAGGGTTAGTTAGGGTTACTCTGACTCCTATCAGACTACTACCAGGGTTAGTTACACTGACTCCTATCAGACTACTACCAGGGTTAGTTAGGGTTACACTGATTCCAATCGGACTATTACAAGGGTTACACTGACTCCAATCAGACTATTACCAGGGTTGGTTACACTGACTCCTATCAGACTCCTACCAGGGTTAGTTAGGTTTATACTGACTCCTATCAGTCTATTACCAGGGTTAGTTAGGGTTATACTGACTCATATCAGTCTATTATCAGGGTTAGTTAGGGTTATAATGACTCCTATCAGATTTTTACCAGGGTTAGTTAGGGTTACTCTGACTCATATCAGTCTATTACCAGGGTTAGTTAGGATTATATTGACTCCTATCAGACTATTACCAGGGTTAGTTACACTGACTCCTATCAGACTACTACCAGGGTTAGTTAGGGTTATACTGACTCCTATCAGACTACTACCAGGGTTAGTTAGGGTTACTCTGACCCCTATCAGACTATTACCAGGGTTAGTTACACTGACTCCTATCTGACTATTACCAGGGTTAGTTACACTGTCTACTATCAGACTATTACCAGGGTTAGTTACACTGACTCCTATCTGACTATTACCAGGGTTAGTTACACTGTCTACTATCAGACTATAACCAGGGTTAGTTAGGGTTACTCTGACTCCTATCAGACTATTACCAGGGTTAGTTACCCTGACTCCTATCAGACTACTACCAGGATTAGTTACACTGACTCCTATCAGTCTATTACCAGGGTTAGTTACACTGACTCCTATCAGACTATAACCAGGGTTAGTTAGAGTTACACAGACTCCTATCAGACTATTACCAGGGTTAGTTACACTAACTCCTATCAGACTATTACCAGGGTTAGTTAGGGTTACACTGACTCCTATCAGACTACTACCAGGATTAGTTACCCTGACTCCTATCAGACTATTACCAGGGTTAGTTACCCTGACTCCTATCAGACTATTACCAGGGTTAGTTACACTGACTCCTATCAGTCTATTACCAGGGTTAGTTACACTGACTCCTATCAGACTATAACCAGGGTTAGTTAGAGTTACACAGACTCCTATCAGACTATTACCAGGGTTAGTTACACTAACTCCTATCAGACTATTACCAGGGTTAGTTAGGGTTACACTGACTCCTATCAGACTATTACCAGGGTTAGTTACACTGACTCATATCAGACTATTACCAGGGTTAGTTAGGGTTACACTGATTCCAATCTGACTATTACAAGGGTTACACTGACTCCAATCAGACTATTACCAGGGTTGGTTACACTGACTCCTATCAGACTCCTACCAGGGTTAGTTAGGTTTATACTGACTCCTATCAGTCTATTACCAGGGTTAGTTAGGGTTATACTGACTCATATCAGTCTATTATCAGGGTTAGTTAGGATTATATTGACTCCTATCAGACTATTACCAGGGTTAGTTACACTGACTCCTATCAGACTACTACCAGGGTTAGTTAGGGTTATACTGACTCCTATCAGACTACTACCAGGGTTAGTTAGGGTTACTCTGACCCCTATCAGACTATTACCAGGGTTAGTTACACTGACTCCTATCTGACTATTACCAGGGTTAGTTACACTGTCTACTATCAGACTATTACCAGGGTTAGTTACACTGACTCCTATCAGACTATTACCAGGGTTAGTTAGGGTTACTCTGACCCCTATCAGACTACTACCAGGGTTAGTTAGGGTTACTCTGACCCCTATCAGACTACTACCAGGGTTAGTTAGGGTTACTCTGACCCCTATCAGACTACTACCAGGGTTAGTTAGGGTTACTCTGACCCCCATCAGACTACTACCAGAGTTAGTTAGGGTTACTCTGACCCCTATCAGACTACTACCAGGGTTAGTTAGGGTTACTCTGACCCCTATCAGACTACTGCCAGGGTTAGTTAGGTTTATACTGACTCCTATCAGTCTATTACCAGGGTTAGTTACACTGACTCCTATCAGACTATAACCAGGGTTAGTTAGGGTTACTCTGACTCCTATCAGACTATTACCAGGGTTAGTTACCCTGACTCCTATCAGACTACTACCAGGATTAGTTACACTGACTCCTATCAGTCTATTACCAGGGTTAGTTACACTGACTCCTATCAGACTATAACCAGGGTTAGTTAGGGTTACTCTGACCCCTATCAGACTACTACCAGGGTTAGTTAGGGTTACTTTGACGCCTATCAGACTACTACCAGGGTTAGTTAGGGTTACACTGACTCCTATCAGACTATTACCAGGGTTAGTTAGGGTTACTCTGACCCCTATCAGACTATTACCAGGGTTAGTTAGGGTTACTCTGACCCCTATCAGTCTATTACCAGGGTTAGTTACACTGACTCCTATCAGACTATAACCAGGGTTAGATAGGGTTACTCTGACTCCTATCAGACTATTACCAGGGTTAGTTACCCTGACTCCTATCAGACTATTACCAGGGTTAGTTACACTGACTCCTATCAGTCTATTACCAGGGTTAGTTACACTGACTCCTATCAGACTATAACCAGGGTTAGTTAGAGTTACACAGACTCCTATCAGACTATTACCAGGGTTAGTTACACTGACTCATATCAGACTATAACCAGGGTTACACTGACTCCTATCAGACTATTACCAGGGTTACACTGACTCCTATCAGTCTATTACCAGGGTTAGTTACACTAACTCCTATCAGACTATTACCAGGGTTAGTTAGGGTTACACTGACTCCTATCAGACTATTACCAGGGTTAGTTACACTGACTCATATCAGACTATTACCAGGGTTAGTTAGGGTTAAACTGACTCCAATCGGACTATTACAAGGGTTACACTGACTCCAATCAGACTATTACCAGGGTTAGTTACACTGACTCCTATCAGACTACTACCAGGGTTAGTTAGGTTTATACTGACTCCTATCAGTCTATTACCAGGGTTAGTTAGGGTTATACTGACTCATATCAGTCTATTATCAGGGTTAGTTAGGGTTATAATGACTCCTATCAGATTTTTACCAGGGTTAGTTAGGGTTACACTGACTCCTATCAGACTATTACCAGGGTTAGTTACAATGACTCCTATCAGACTACTACCAGGGTTAGTTAGGGTTATACTGACTCCTATCAGATTTTTACCAGGGTTAGTTAGGGTTACTCTGACTCCTATCAGACTACTACCAGGGTTAGTTACACTGACTCCTATCAGACTACTACCAGGGTTAGTTAGGGTTACACTGATTCCAATCGGACTATTGCAAGGGTTACACTGACTCCAATCAGACTATTACCAGGGTTAGTTACACTGACTCCTATCAGACTCCTACCAGGGTTAGTTAGGTTTATACTGACTCCTATCAGTCTATTACCAGGGTTAGTTAGGGTTATACTGACTCATATCAGTCTATTATCAGGGTTAGTTAGGGTTATAATGACTCCTATCAGATTTTTACCAGGGTTAGTTAGGGTTACTCTGACTCCTATCAGACTACTACCAGGGTTAGTTACACTGACTCCTATCAGACTACTACCAGGGTTAGTTAGGGTTATACTGACTCCTATCAGACTACTACCAGGGTTAGTTAGGGTTACTCTGACCCCTATCAGACTATTACCAGTGTTAGTTACACTGACTCCTATCTGACTATTACCAGGGTTAGTTACACTGTCTACTATCAGACTATTACCAGGGTTAGTTACACTGACTCCTATCAGACTATTACCAGGGTTAGTTAGGGTTACTCTGACCCCTATCAGACTACTACCAGGGTTAGTTAGGGTTACTCTGACCCCTATCAGACTACTACCAGGGTTAGTTAGGGTTACTCTGACCCCTATCAGACTACTACCAGGGTTAGTTAGGGTTACTCTGACCCCTATCAGACTACTACCAGAGTTAGTTAGGGTTACTCTGACCCCTATCAGACTACTACCAGGGTTAGTTAGGGTTACTCTGACTCCTATCAGACTACTGCCAGGGTTAGTTAGGTTTATACTGACTCCTATCAGTCTATTACCAGGGTTAGTTACACTGACTCCTATCAGACTATAACCAGGGTTAGTTAGGGTTACTCTGACTCCTATCAGACTATTACCAGTGTTAGTTACCCTGACTCCTATCAGACTACTACCAGGATTAGTTACACTGACTCCTATCAGTCTATTACCAGGGTTAGTTACACTGACTCCTATCAGACTATAACCAGGGTTAGTTAGGGTTACTCTGACCCCTATCAGACTACTACCAGGGTTAGTTAGGGTTACTTTGACCCCTATCAGACTACTACCAGGGTTAGTTAGGGTTACACTGACTCCTATCAGACTATTACCAGGGTTAGTTAGGGTTACTCTGACCCCTATCAGACTATTACCAGGGTTAGTTAGGGTTACTCTGACCCCTATCAGTCTATTACCAGGGTTAGTTACACTGACTCCTATCAGACTATAACCAGGGTTAGATAGGGTTACTCTGACTCCTATCAGACTATTACCAGGGTTAGTTACCCTGACTCCTATCAGACTATTACCAGGGTTAGTTACACTGACTCCTATCAGTCTATTACCAGGGTTAGTTACACTGACTCCTATCAGACTATTACCAGGGTTAGTTAGAGTTACACAGACTCCTATCAGACTATTACCAGGGTTAGTTACACTAACTCCTATCAGACTATTACCAGGGTTAGTTAGGGTTACACTGACTCCTATCAGACTATTACCAGGGTTAGTTACACTGACTCATATCAGACTATTACCAGGGTTAGTTAGGGTTACACTGACTCCAATCGGACTATTACAAGGGTTACACTGACTCCAATCAGACTATTACCAGGGTTAGTTACACTGACTCCTATCAGACTACTACCAGGGTTAGTTAGGGTTATACTGACTCCTATCAGATTTTTACCAGGGTTAGTTAGGGTTACTCTGACTCCTATCAGACTACTACCAGGGTTAGTTACACTGACTCCTATCAGACTACTACCAGGGTTAGTTAGGGTTACTCTGACTCCTATCAGACTACTACCAGGGTTAGTTACACTGACTCCTATCAGTCTATTACCAGGGTTAGTTACACTAACTCCTATCAGACTATTACCAGGGTTAGTTAGGGTTACACTGACTCCTATCAGACTATTACCAGGGTTAGTTACACTGACTCATATCAGACTATTACCAGGGTTAGTTAGGGTTACACTGACTCCAATCGGACTATTACAAGGGTTAGTTACACTGACTCCTATCAGACTACTACCAGGGTTAGTTAGGGTTATACTGACTCCTATCAGATTTTTACCAGGGTTAGTTAGGGTTACTCTGACTCCTATCAGACTACTACCAGGGTTAGTTACACTGACTCCTATCAGACTACTACCAGGGTTAGTTAGGGTTACTCTGACTCCTATCAGACTACTACCAGGGTTAGTTACACTGACTCCTATCAGTCTATTACCAGGGTTAGTTACACTAACTCCTATCAGACTATTACCAGGGTTAGTTAGGGTTACACTGACTCCTATCAGACTATTACCAGGGTTAGTTACACTGACTCATATCAGACTATTACCAGGGTTAGTTAGGGTTACACTGACTCCAATCGGACTATTACAAGGGTTACACTGACTCCAATCAGACTATTACCAGGGTTAGTTACACTGACTCCTATCAGACTACTACCAGGGTTAGTTAGGGTTATACTGACTCCTATCAGATTTTTACCAGGGTTAGTTAGGGTTACTCTGACTCCTATCAAACTACTACCAGGGTTAGTTACACTGACTCCTATCAGACTACTACCAGGGTTAGTTAGGTTTATACTGACTCATATCAGTCTATTACCAGGGTTAGTTAGGGTTATACTGACTCATATCAGTCTATTACCAGGGTTAGTTAGGATTATATTGACTCCTATCAGGGAGTACTTCAACTTAATCAACTTCAATGAATGATGGATATGAATTGGGTATTCTGCCCATGGTAGAATTTAAAGACCTCAGTCTATTTCCATTGTGTTTTATTTCATTTTTCTTGGTTTGGTAATATTCTTAAAGTTCTTTAAGTTCAATATTTGTTAAGTTTAGTCACAAAATGTCTAAATGTACAGTATGTCAACCAATCAGCTGAGCAGCTTGACTTGTTTGCCACCTCTTTTGAATCATTTCTTTGAACGTTTGACTTCATCATCAATCCAGGAGGCTCTAACAGTCTCAGTTAGTTTCTTAACAGGTGCTGGTCAACAACTGGCATGAATAGTTTAACAAATACAGTGCCTTGCGAAAGTATTCGGCCCCCTTGAACTTTGCGACCTTTTGCCACATTTCAGGGTTCAAACATAAAGATATAAAACTGTATTTTTTTGTGAAGAATCAACAAGTGGGACACAATCATCAAGTGGAACGACATTTATTGGATATTTCAAACTTCATCCAGAGTGATCATGGGCCTCTTGGCTGCATCTCTGATCAGTCTTCTCCTTGTATGAGCTGAAGGTTTAGAGGGACGGCCAGGTCTTGGTAGATTTGCAGTGGTCTGATACTCCTTCCATTTCAATATTATCGCTTGCACAGTGCTCCTTGGGATGTTTAAAACTTGGGAAATCTTTTTGTATCCAAATCCGGCTTTAAACTTCTTCACAACAGTATCTCGGACCTGCCTGGTGTGTTCCTTGTTCTTCATGATGCTCTCTGCGCTTTTAACGGACCTCTGAGACTATCACAGTGCAGGTGCATTTATACGGAGACTTGATTACACACAGGTGGATTGTATTTATCATCATTAGTCATTTAGGTCAACATTGGATCATTCAGAGATCCTCACTGAACTTCTGGAGAGAGTTTGCTGCACTGAAAGTAAAGGGGCGGAATAATTTTGCACGCCCAATTTTTCAGTTTTTGATTTGTTAAAAAAGTTTGAAATATCCAATAAATGTCGTTCCACTTGATGATTGTGTCCCACTTGTTGATTCTTCACAAAAAAATACAGTTTTATATCTTTATGTTTGAAGCCTGAAATGTGGCAAAAGGTCGCAAAGTTCAAGGGGGCCGAATACTTTCGCAAGGCACTGTAGTTCCAATGCTGCGTCTGGATTCACTTCCTCATACACATCAGACCAACATACATGTCTTACGTCTTCAACAAAAGGAACACGTTTTGTCTCTTTTAAATGACTTTAGGCCCAATGTTTGGCACTTTGATTTCCTTGTTATTGCCACAATGTCATGGTCACTACAGCCGAAGGGAACTGATATGTTTTGGAGCGAAGCCCTGCAGCATTAGTGAAGATGTGATCACTACAAGTGGATGGCACAGATCCAACACTATTGGTATACATTCTAGTTGGTTGAGTGAGTAACCTGGGTCATGTTACAGGCATTAGTCACATTTAGAAAGGAAATGTGTATCCTCCCGGGTGGCACAGTGGTCTAGGGCACTGCATCGCAGTGCTAGCTGTGCCACCAGAGACTCTGGGTTCGAGCCCAGGCTCTGTCGCAGCCGGCCGCGACCATTACCTCCCTGTATATAGCCAATGTTATTACCTGGTACTCCCTGTATATAGCCATGTTATTACCTGGTACTCCCTGTATATAACCATGTTATTTCCTGGTACTCCCAGTATATAGCCATGTTATTACCTGGTACTCCCTGTATATACTCTTTGTTGTATGCTCACACTGCTATGCTTTATCTTGGCCAGGTCGCAGTTGCAAATGAGAACTTGTTCTCAACTAGCCTACCTGGTTAAATAAAGGTGTTCTCAACTAGCCTACCTGGTTAAATAAAGGTGTTCTCAACTAGCCTACCTGGTTAAATAAAGGTGTTCTCAACTAGCCTACCTGGTTAAATAAAGGTGTTCTCAACTAGCCTACCTGGTTAAATAAAGGTGTTCTCAACTAGCCTACCTGGTTAAATAAAGGTGTTCTCAACTAGCCTACCTGGTTAAATAAAGGTGTTCTCAACTGGCCTACCTGGTTAAATAAAGGTGTTCTCAACTAGCCTACCTGGTTAAATAAAGGTGTTCTCAACTAGCCTACCTGGTTAAATAAAGGTGTTCTCAACTAGCCTACCTGGTTAAATAAAAAAATTAAAATAAATTTAAAAAAATAGCCATATAGTTACCTGGTACTCCCTGTATATAGCCATGTTATTACCTGGTACTCCCTGTATATAACCATGTTATTACCTGGTTCTCCCTGTATATAGCCATGTTATTACCTGGTACTTCCTGTATATAGCCATGTTATTACCTGGTACTCCCTGTATATAGCCATGTTATTGCCTGGTACTCCCTGTATATAGCCATGTTATTACCTGGTACTCCCTGTATATAGCCATGTTATTACCTGGTTCTCCCTGTATATAGCCATGTTATTACCTGGTACTCCCTGTATATAGTCATGTTATTACCTGGTACTCCCTGTATATAACCATGTTATTACCTGGTTCTCCCTGTATATAGCCATGTTATTACCTGGTACTCCTGTATATAACCATGTTATTACCTGGTACTCCCTGTATATAACCATGTTACTACCTGGTACTCCCTGTATATAACCATGTTATTACCTGGTTCTCCCTGTATATAGCCATGTTATTACCTGGTACTCCCTGTATATAACCATGTTATTACCTGGTACTCCCTGTATATAACCATGTTATTACCTGGTACTCCCTGTATATAGCCATGTTATTACCTGGTACTCCCTGTACATAACCATGTTATTACCTGGTAGTCCCTGTATATAGCCATGTTATTACCTGGTACTCCCTGTATATAGCCATGTTATTACTGGTACTCCCTGTATATAACCATGTTATTACCTGGTACTCCCTGTATATAGCCATGTTATTACCTGGTACTCCCTGTATATAGCCATGTTACTACCTGGTACTCCCTGTATATAGCCATGTTATTACCTGGTACTCCCTGTATATAACCATGTTATTACCTGGTTCTCCCTGTATATAGCCATGTTATTACCTGGTACTTCCTGTATATAACCATGTTATTACCTGGTACTCCCTGTATTATAACCATGTTATTACCTGGTACTCCCTGTATATAGCCATGTTATTACCTGGTACTCCCTGTATATAGCCATGTTATTACCTGGTACTCCCTTACATAACCATGTTATTACCTGGTACTCCCTGTATATAGCCATGTTATACCTGGTACTCCCTGTTATAACCATGTTACTGGTATCCCTGTATATAACATGTTATTACTGGTACTCCCTGTATATAGCCATGTTATACCTGGTACTCCCTGTATATAGCCATGTTATTACCTGGTACTCCCTGTATATAACCATGTTATTACCTGGTACTCCCTGTATATAACCATGTTATTACCTGGTACTCCCTGTATATAACCATGTTATTACCTGGTACTCCCTGTATATAGCCATGTTATTACCTGGTACTCCCTGTATATAGCCATGTTATTACCTGGTACTCCCTGTATATAACCATGTTATTACCTGGTACTCCCTGTATATAACCATGTTATTACCTGGTACTCCCTGTATATAACCATGTTATTACCTGGTACTCCCTGTATATAACCATGTTATTAACCTGGTACTCCCTGTATATAACCATGTTATTACCTGGTACTCCCTGTATATAACCATGTATTACCTGGTACTCCCTGTATATAGCCATGTTATTACCTGGTACTCCCTGTATATAACCATGTTATTACCTGGTACTCCCTGTATATAACCATGTTATTACCTGGTACTCCCTGTATATAACCATGTATTACCTGGTACTCCCTGTATATAACCATGTTATTACCTGGTACTCCCTGTATATAACCATGTTATTACCTGGTACTCCTGTATATAACCATGTTATTACCTGGTACTCTCCCTGTATATAGCCATGTTATTACCTGGTACTCCCTGTATATAACCATGTTATTACTGGTACTCCCTGTATATAGCCATGTTATTACCTGGTACTCCCTGTATATAGCCATGTTTATTACCTGGTACTCCTGTATATAACCATGTTATTACCTGGTACTCCCTGTATATAGCCATGTTATTACCTGTACTCCCTGTATATAGCCATGTTACTACCTGGTACTCCCTGTATATAACCATGTTATTACCTGGTACTCCCTGTATATAACCATGTTATTACCTGGTACTCCCTGTATATAGCCATGTTATTACCTGGTACTCCTGTATATAACCATGTTATTACCTGGTACTCCCTGTATATAGCCATGTTATTACTGGTACTCCCTGTATATAGCCATGTTATTACCTGGTTCTCCCTGTATATAGCCATGTTATTACCTGGTACTCCCTGTATATAGCCATGTTATTACCTGGTACTCCCTGTATATAGCCATGTTATTACCTGGTACTCCCTGTATATAGCCATGTTATTACCTGGTACTTCCTGTATATAACCATGTATTACCTGGTACTCCCTGTATATAGCCATGTTACTACCTGGTACTCCCTGTATATAGCCATGTTATTACCTGGTACTCCCTGTATATAGCCATGTTATTACCTGGTACTTCCTGTATATAACCATGTTATTACCTGGTACTCCCTGTATATAGCCATGTTACTACCTGGTACTCCCTGTATATAGCCATGTTATTACCTGGTACTCCCTGTATATAGCCATGTTATTACCTGGTACTCCCTGTATATAGCCATGTTATTACCTGGTACTCCCTGTATATAGCCATGTTATTACCTGGTTCTCCCTGTATATAGCATGTTATTACCTGGTACTCCCTGTATATAACCATGTTATTACCTGGTACTCCCTGTATATAGCCATGTTATTACCTGGTACTCCCTGTATATAGCCATGTTATTACCTGGTTCTCCCTGTATATAGCCATGTTATTACCTGGTTCTCCCTGTATATAGCCATGTTATTACCTGGTTCTCACTGTATATAGCCATGTTATTACCTGGTTCTCCCTGTATATAGCCATGTTATTACCTGGTTCTCCCTGTATATAGCCATGTTATTACCTGGTTCTCCCTGTATATAGCCATGTTATTACCTGGTTCTCCCTGTATATAGCCATGTTATTACCTGGTACTCCCTGTATATAGCCATGTTATTACCTGGTTCTCCCTGTATATAGCCATGTTATTACCTGGTACTTCCTGTATATAGCCATGTTATTACCTGGTACTCCCTGTATATAGCCATGTTATTACCTGGTACTTCCTGTATATAGCCATGTTATTACCTGGTACTCCCTGTATATAGCCATGTTATTACCTGGTACTCCCTGTATATAGCCATGTTACTACCTGGTTCTCCCTGTATATAGTCATGTTATTACCTGGTACTCCCTGTATATAGCCATGTTATTACCTGGTACTCCCTGTATATAGCCATGTTATTACCTGGTTCTCCCTGTATATAGTCATGTTATTACCTGGTACTCCCTGTATATAGCCATGCTATTACCTGGTTCTCCCTGTATATAGCCATGTTATTACCTGGTACTCCCTGTATATAGTCATGTTATTACCTGGTACTCCCTGTATATAGCCATGTTACTACCTGGTACTTCCTGTATATAGCCATGTTACTACCTGGTACTCCCTGTATATAGCCATGTTACTACCTGGTACTCCCTGTATATAGCCATGTTACTACCTGGTACTCCCTGTATATAGCCATGTTACTACCTGGTACTCCCTGTATATAGCCATGTTACTACCTGGTACTCCCTGTATATAGCCATGTTACTACCTGGTACTCCCTGTATATAGCCATGTTACTACCTGGTACTCCCTGTATATAGCCATGTTACTACCTGGTACTCCCTGTATATAGCCATGTTACTACCTGGTACTCCCTGTATATAGCCATGTTACTACCTGGTACTCCCTGTATATAGCCATGTTACTACCTGGTACTTCCTGTATATAGCCATGTTACTACCTGGTACTCCCTGTATATAGCCATGTTATTACCTGGTACTCCCTGTATATAGCCATGTTACTACCTGGTACTCCCTGTATATAGCCATGTTACTACCTGGTACTCCCTGTATATAGCCATGTTATTACCTGGTACTCCCTGTATATAGCCATGTTACTACCTGGTACTCCCTGTATATAGCCATGTTATTACCTGGTACTCCCTGTATATAGCCATGTTATTACCTGGTACTCCCTGTATATAGCCATGTTACTACCTGGTACTCCCTGTATATAGCCATGTTATTACCTGGTACTCCCTGTACATAACCATGTTATTACCTGGTACTCCCTGTATATAGCCATGTTATTACCTGATACTCCCTGTACATAACCATGTTATTACCTGGTACTTCCTGTATATAGCCATGTTATTACCTGGTACTCCCTGTATATAGCCATATAGTTACCTGGTACTCCCTGTATATAGCCATGTTATTACCTGGTACTCCCTGTATATAGCCATGTTATTACCTGGTACTTCCTGTATATAGCCATGTTATTACCTGGTACTCCCTGTATATAGCCATATAGTTACCTGGTACTCCCTGTATATAGCCATGTTATTACCTGGTACTCCCTGTATATAGCCATGTTATTACCTGGTACTCCCTGTATATAGCCATGTTATTACCTGGTACTCCCTGTATATAGCCATGTTATTACCTGGTACTCCCTGTATATAGCCAGGTTATTACCTGGTACTCCCTGTATATAACCATGTTATTACCTGGTACTCCCTGTATATAACCATGTTATTACCTGATACTCCCTGTATATAGCCATGTTATTACCTGGTACTCCCTGTATATAGCCATGTTATTACCTGGTACTCCCTGTATATAGCCATGTTATTACCTGGTACTCCCTGTATATAGCCATGTTATTACCTGGTACTTCCTGTATATAGCCATGTTATTACCTGGTTCTCCCTGTATATAGCCATGTTATTACCTGGTACTTCCTGTATATAGCCATGTTATTACCTGGTACTCCCTGTATATAGCCATGTTATTACCTGGTACTCCCTGTATATAACCATGTTATTACCTGGTACTCCCTGTATATAACCATGTTATTACCTGATACTCCCTGTATATAGCCATGTTATTAACCTGGTACTCCCTGTATATAGCCATGTTATTACCTGGTACTCCCTGTATATAGCCATGTTATTACTGGGTACTCCCTGTATATAGCCATGTTATTACCTGGTACTTCCTGTATATAGCCATGTTATTACCTGGTTCTCCCTGTATATAGCCATGTTATTACCTGGTACTTCCTGTATATAGCCATGTTTATTACCTGGTACTCCCTGTATATAGCCATGTTATTACCTGGTACTCCCTGTATATAACCATGTTATTACCTGGTACTCCCTGTATATAGCCATGTTATTACCTGGTACTCCCTGTATATAGCCATGTTATTACCTGGTACTCCCTGTATATAGCCATGTTATTACCTGGTACTTCCTGTATATAGCCATGTTATTACCTGGTACTTCCTGTATATAACCATGTTATTACCTGGTACTCCCTGTATATAGCCATGTTATTACCTGGTACTCCCTGTACATAACCATGTTATTACCTGGTTCTCCCTGTATATAGCCATGTTATTACCTGGTACTCCCTGTATATAGCCATGTTATTACCTGGTACTTCCTGTATATAGCCATGTTATTACCTGGTACTCCCTGTACATAACCATGTTATTACCTGGTTCTCCCTGTATATAGCCATGTTATTACCTGGTACTCCCTGTATATAACCATGTTATTACCTGGTACTCCCTGTATATAGCCATGTTATTACCTGGTTCTCCCTGTATATAGCCATATAGTTACCTGGTACTCCCTGTACATAACCATGTTATTACCTGGTACTTCCTGTATATAGCCATGTTATTACCTGGTACTCCCTGTATATAGCCATATAGTTACCTGGTACTCCCTGTACATAACCATGTTATTACCTGGTACTTCCTGTATATAGCCATGTTATTACCTGGTACTACTGTATATAGCCATGTTATGATACTCCCTGTATATAGTCATATAGTTACCTGGTACTCCCTGTACATAACCATGTTATTACCTGGTACTCCCTGTATATAGCCATGTTATTACCTGGTACTCCCTGTATATAGCCATGTTATTACCTGGTACTTCCTGTATTTAACCATGTTATTACCTGGTACTCCCTGTATATAGCCATGTTATTACCTGGTACTCCCTGTATATAGCCATGTTATTACCTGGTACTTCCTGTACATAACCATGTTATTACCTGGTACTTCCTGTATATAGCCATGTTATTACCTGGTACTTACTGTATATAGCCATGTCATTACCTCCACTTATATAACCATGTTATTACCTGGTACTCCCAGTATATAGCCATGTCATTACATCCCTGTATATAGCCATGTTATTACCTGGTACTCCCTGTATATAGCCATGTCATTACCTCCACTTATATAGCCATGTTATTACCTGGTACTTCCTGTATATAGCCATGTTATTACCTGGTTCTCCCTGTATATAGCCATGTTATTACCTGGTACTCCCTGTATATAACCATGTTATTACCTGGTACTTCCCTGTATATAGCCATGTTATTACCTGGTACTCCCTGTATATAGCCATGTTATTACCTGGTACTCCCTGTATATAACCATGTTATTACCTGGTACTCCCTGTATATAGCCATGTTATTACCTGGTACTTCCTGTATATAGCCATGTTATTACCTGGTACTCCCTGTATATAGCCATATAGTTACCTGGTACTCCCTGTACATAACCATGTTATTACCTGGTACTTCCTGTATATAGCCATGTTATTACCTGGTACTTACTGTATATAGCCATGTTATTACCTGGTACTTACTGTATATAGCCATGTTATGATACTCCCTGTACATAACCATGTTATTACCTGGTACTTCCTGTATATAGCCATGTTATTACCTGGTACTTACTGTATATAGCCATGTTATGATACTCCCTGTATATAGCCATGTTATTACCTGGTACTTCTTGTATATAGCCATGTTATTACCTGGTACTTCCTGTATATAGCCATGTTATGATACTCCCTGTATATAGCCATGTTATTAACTGGTACTTCCTGTATATTGCCATGTTATTACCTGGTACTTCCTGTATATAGCCATGTTATTACCTGGTACTTCCTGTATATAGCCATGTTATTACCTGGTACTTCCTGTATATAGCCATGTTATTACCTGGTACTCCCTGTATATAGCCATGTCATTACCTGGTACTCCCTGTATATAGCCATGTTATTACCTGGTACTCCCTGTATATAGCCATGTTATTACCTGGTACTCCCAGTATATAGCCATGTCATTACCTCCACTTATATAACCATGTTATTACCTGGTACTCCCTGTATATAGCCATGTCATTACCTCCACTTATATAACCATGTTATTACCTGGTACTTCCTGTATATAGCCATGTTATTACCTGGTACTCCCTGTATATAGCCATGTTATTACCTGGTACTCCCAGTATATAGCCATGTCATTACCTCCCTGTATATAGCCATGTTATTACCTGGTACTCCCTGTATATAGCCATGTCATTACCTCCACTTATATAACCATGTTATTACCTGGTACTTCCTGTATATAGCCATGTTATTACCTGGTACTCCCTGTATATAGCCATGTTATTACCTGGTACTCCCTGTATATAGCCATGTTATTACCTGATACTCCCTGTATATAACCATGTTACTACCTGGTACTCCCTGTATATAACCATGTTACTACCTGGTACTCCCTGTATATAACCATGTTATTACCTGGTACTCCCTGTATATAACCATGTTACTACCTGGTACTCCCTGTATATAACCATGTTATTACCTGGTACTCCCTGTATATAACTATCGTTACTCATTGCGTATATATTATATATATATATATATATATATCTCTATTAACACACCCCACCACACACACCACACCACCCACACACTTCACACCATACACACACACACACACACACACACACACACCACAAAAACACACCACGCACACCACACACACACCATCCACACCACACACACACACACCACACACACCATCCACACTCATCACACACACACCACACACACCACATAAACACACCACGCACATCACACACACACACCACATAAACACACCACGCACACCACACACACACACACCACACACTGTATGTATGCTAGATACATGCAGTGCAGAGCTGGTTGTGGAGCTGGTGCTGCCTTACAGGAGGAGACATTGGGTGAGAGGAAATTATCATATTTGATGACATAAAAACAATGACAGTTCAACAGCTTCATACACTGAATTTACAAGGACATAGACATGTCTGATGTTGGCAGAAAGCTTAAATTCTTGTAAATCTAACTGCACTGTCTAATTTACAGTAGCTATTACAGTGAAATAATACCATCCTATTGTTTGAGGAGAGTGCACAGTTATGAACTGGAAAAGTTATTAATAAACCAATTAGGCCCTTTAGGAGCAGTCTTGATACAACATTTTGAACAGAAATACAATGGTTCATTGGATCAGTCTAAACCGGTGCACACACACACCATGTTATTACATGTGCCTTTTGCACACATTGTATATAGACCCCCCCTTCGTTTTCTACTGTGTTATTGACTTGTTAATTGTTTACTCCATGTGTAACTCTTTGTTGTATGCTCACACTGCTATGCTTTATCTTGGCCAGGTCGCAGTTGCAAATGAGAACTTGTTCTCAACTAGCCTACCTGGTTAAATAAAGGTGAAATAAAAAAAATAAATAAATAAAAACACACTAAAATCGGAATTGCACCTAAGCTGGAATAATACAGTGTCGCCTCATTTAAAAAATAACGGAACAAACAAAATATTTTTCTTTGTATTATCTTTTACTAGATGTCATGTGTTATATTCTCTTACATTAATTTCACATTTCCACAAACTTTAAAGTGTTTCCTTTCAAATGGCATCACAAAAATGCCTATCCTTGCTTCAGGTCCTGAGCTACAGGAAATTAGATTTGGGTATGTCACTTTAGGTCCTGAGCTACAGGAAGTTAGATTTGGGTATGTTACTTTAGGTCCTGAGCTACAGGAAGTTAGATTTGGGTATGTCACTTCAGGTCCTGAGCTACAGGGAGTTAGATTTGGGTATGTCATTGTAGGTCCTGAGCCACAGGAAGTTAGATTTGGGTATGTCATTGTAGGTGGAAATTGGAGAAAAGAAGTGTCCAATCCTTAAGAGGCTTTAAGAACAATGACGACCTACCAGAGGGCAAAAGGTCTCCTGTGGGGAGAGAAATAAAGGGCAAAACACACATGACGACAAGAGAGACACCACAACACTACATAAAGAGAGACACCACAACACTACATAAAGAGAGACACCACAACACAACATAAAGAGAGACACCACAACACTACATAAAGAGAGACACCACAACACTACATAAAGAGAGACACCACAACACTACATAAAGAGAGACACCACAACACTACATAAAGAGAGACACCACAACACCACATAAAGAGAGACACCACAACACCACATAAAGGGAGACACCACTTAAAGAGAGACACCACAACACCACATAAAGAGACACCACAACACAACATAAAGAGAGACACCACATACAGAGAGAGACCACAACACCACATAAAGAGAGACACCACAACACTACATAAAGAGAGACACCACGACACTACATAAAGAGAGACACCACGACACTACATAAAGAGAGACACCACGACACTACATAAAGAGAGACACCACAACACTACATAAAGAGAGACACCACGACACTACATAAAGAGAGACAACACAACACTACATAAATAGAGACACCACAACACTACATAAAGAGAGACACCACAACACCACATAAAGAGAGACACCACAACACTACATAAAGAGAGACACCACAACACTACATAAAGAGAGACACCAAAACACTACATAAAGAGAGACACCACAACACTACATAAAGAGAGACACCACAACACCACATAAAGAGAGACACCACAACACCACATAAAGAGAGACACCACAACACCACATAAAGAGAGACATCACAACACCACATAAAGAGAGACACCACAACACCACATAAAGAGAGACACCACAACACCACATAAAGAGAGACACCACACCACTACATAAAGAGAGACACCACAAAACTACATAAAGAGAGACACCACAACACTACATAAAGAGAGACACCACAACACTACATAAAGAGAGACACCACAACACTACACAAAGAGAGACACCACAACACAACATAAAGAGAGACACCACAACACCACATCAAGAGAGACACCACAACACTACATAAAGAGAGACACCACAACACTACATAAAGAGAGACACCACAACACAACATAAAGAGAGACACCACAACACCACATAAAGGGAGACACCACTTAAAGAGAGACACCACAACACCACATAAAGAGACACCACAACACAACATAAAGAGAGACACCACATAAAGAGAGAGACCACAACACCACATAAAGAGAGACACCACAACACTACATAAAGAGAGACACCACAACACGACATAAAGAGAGACACCACGACACTACATAAAGAGAGACACCACGACACTACATAAAGAGAGACACCACAACACCACATAAAGAGAGACACCACAACACTACATAAAGAGAGACACCACAACACCACATAAAGAGAGACACCACATAAAGAGAGACATCACAACACAACATAAAGAGAGACACCACAACACCACATAAAGAGAGACACCACAACACCACAAAGAGAGACACCACACCACTACATAAAGAGAGACACCACACCACTACATAAAGAGAGACACCACAACACTACATAAAGAGAGACACCACAACACAACATAAAGAGAGACACCACAACACTACATAAAGAGAGACACCACAACACTACATAAAGAGAGACACCACAACACTACATAAAGAGAGACACCACAACACTACATAAAGAGAGACACCACAACACAACATAAAGAGAGACACCACAACACCACATCAAGAGAGACACCACAACAGTACATAAAGAGAGACACCACAACACTACATAAAGAGAGACACCACAACACAACATAAAGAGAGAGACCACAACACTACATAAAGAGAGACACCACAACACTACATAAAGAGAGACACCACAACACAACATAAAGAGAGACACCACAACACTACATAAAGAGAGACACCACAACACCACATAAAGAGAGACACCACAACACTACATAAAGAGAGACACCACAACAATACATAAAGAGACACCACAACACTACATAAAGAGAGACACCACAACACTACATAAAGAGAGACACCACAACACTACATAAAGAGAGACACCACAACACTACATAAAGAGAGACACCACAACACCACATAAAGAGAGACACCACAACACCACATAAAGGGAGACACCACTTAAAGAGAGACACCACAACACCACATAAAGAGACACCACAACACAACATAAAGAGACACCACATAAAGAGAGAGACCACAACACCACATAAAGAGAGACACCACAACACTACATAAAGAGAGACACCACAACACACCATAAAGAGAGACACCACAACACTACATAAAGAGAGACACCACAACACCACATAAAGAGAGACACCACAACACTACATAAAGAGAGACACCACAACACAACATAAAGAGAGACACCACAACACTACATAAAGAGAGACACCACAACACCACATAAAGAGAGACACCACAACACTACATAAAGAGAGACCTAAGACAACAACATAACGTGGTAGCATCACAACATGACAACAACATGGTATCAACATAACATGGTAGTAACACAACATGACAACAACATGGTAGCAGCACAACATGGTAGCAGCACAACATGGTAGCAACACAACATGGTAGCAGCACCACATGGTAGAAGCACAACATGGTAGCAACACAACATGGTAGCAGCACAACATGGTAGCAACACAACATGGTAGCAGCACAACATGGTAGCAACACAACATGGTAGTAGCACAAAACATGGTAGCAGAATAACATGGTAGAAGCACAACATGGTGGCAGAACAACATGGTAGCAGCACAAAACATGGTACAAACATCATTGGACACAGACATTGTGTGCCATTCAGAGGGTGAATGGGCAGGACAAAAGATTGAAGTGCCTTTCAACAGGGTATGGTAGTATGTGCCCGGCGGTTTGTGTCAAGAACTGCAATGCTGCTGGGTTTTTCACACTCAACAGTTTCCTGTGTGTATCAAGAATGGTCCACCACCCAATGAACATCCAGCCAACCTGACACAACTGTGGGTAGTGGAGTCAACAGAGAACCACGCTGCTCTCCCAGAAGGCAGGGGCATAAAACCCCATTCAGACAAACAAAAAGGGGTAATGGGTATGCCCTCAAAAAGATGTCTCCTAAAGTTGACTGCATTATTCCATGTTTCTCCATTATTTTCACTGCATCAGGGATAACGTACATAGACCTTGTGGCTTTACAGCCTTCCATGTGTAAACAGCCTTTATAAAGAACAACCAATGAGCAGCAGGTTCTAATCAGTGTTGCCACTCATCTGCCAATCAGGAATGTGGCTTTTCTCATCTACCTGTATACAAGTAAGCCACAAAGAGATACAGAATTGTAGGGTATGGGAGCATGCACGAAGGGCAAGCATTGTACTCAACATTGTAGTCAATTTCCCTGACTAATTGAGTCGGTTCTGCGGGCAAAAGGGGGTGCAACTCAATATCATGAAGGTGTTCCTAATGTTCTGTCAATTCAGTGTAGCTGTTGAACTGTCATCAAAGATGATAATTTCCCCCCACCCAATGTCTCCTCTTGTAAGGCAGCACCAGCTCTGCACTGTATGTATCTAGCAGCTGATCTCGAGCTACAGTGGAGCCCAGGGAGAGCACGAGGAAGCACCTGCTGACAGACAGACAGACAGACAGACAGACAGACAGACAGACAGACAGAGAGACAGAGAGACAGAGACAGACAGGAGAGAGAGAAGGGAGAGACAGACAGACAGGAGAGAGAGAAGGGAGAGACAGACAGACAGGAGAGAGAGAGAGAGAGAGAGAGACAGACAGACAGACAGACAGACAGACAGGAGAGAGAGACAGACAGACAGACAGAGAGAGACAGACAGAGAGAGTGAGAGAGGCAGAGAGAGACAGAGAGAGAGAAAAAGAGAGAGCGAGAGAAAGAGAGGCAGGTTAGAGAGAGAGAGAGGAGGTGTGGATATAAACGCTTTCATCCAAACTTCCAATTCTAAATTCCAGCGGCTCGAATATCACTCAGAACAGAAGACAGAGTTAATGACTGACTGTTATACCGTTATAAAATGGGACCGAGTTGAACGGAGATTTTCTGTTTGAAATCCGCAAAAGACATTAGGATGGGGCTTCTTGACTTTCTTTGAGTGAAGATAATAGAGGCAACCCCCCTGCGGTCCAAACGGTGAAGAGTTATTTTAAGAGTTCTATATGGATGGATTGTGAAAGGACTCATTGGTAGCCTGATGCAGTGAAACATGTAGTTTATCAACTCTGTGTCAACTTCCATCGGTGTTTTAACGATGATTGCGGCTTTCATTCCGGAATCTGTTCGTTATTTCAATGCACCACAAACTCTCACCAGAGTTTCCTGCTCTTGGTTCCGTGGTGGTTTTATC
The DNA here is from genome assembly GCF_002021735.2 of Oncorhynchus kisutch. Taxonomy (NCBI): domain Eukaryota; kingdom Metazoa; phylum Chordata; class Actinopteri; order Salmoniformes; family Salmonidae; genus Oncorhynchus; species Oncorhynchus kisutch. The sequence continues at coordinate 1,944,157 of NC_034188.2, forward strand.
AGCAGAAAGCCACAGAGAGCCGAGCAGGGAGGTTGTCCTGCTACAGCCTGCCGGAGTGAAGAGTAGCTGTCTGGAATTGTTAGTTCAGAAGACTAGTGATCCTACAGCGGCATCAGGACGAGACGGTGGTAGAGCGACACAAACAAAGGCTGGATGACGCATTACATCGGGTAGCATACCTGCGCATGGGATTTGACTTTGTATGTTGCTTCCTTGATTCAACTGATATTTTAATTGCATTATCAGATCCCGTCAGTTGTGCGCCATGGCGGAGGTTGGGGGCTTTCTAGGGACACTCGACTTGGATTTACAGAGTTTCCCCGCACTAGGAAGTATGCCCTTGGCAGAGGCGCCAGCGGGGTTACTGGATGAGAGGCTGGGACAGATCGAGGGGAGGTTACAGCGAGGCTCGCTGACGGATTTCGAGCACCTTAAAGGGATTCTGCGGCGGAGGCAGCTGTACTGTCGAACCGGATTCCAGCTGGAGATATTCCCCAACGGGACCGTGTACGGGACAAGACAGGACCACAGCAGATTCGGTGAGCGTCCAACAATTGCATGTGAACTTGGTGCGGTTTTGTTTGCACGGGCCAAGAGCAACATCTTCTGCAACAACTTTTACATTTGAAACCTGGTTATTTATTTGACAGTTTTCCTTTCCCAAAGCGTGGGTGCGATGATTGAGCTGCATTTTTTTCTGTCGTTCCCAGTAATATAGATGTGTCATATTTAACCGGTAACAGAAGGATTTTAATGCAGGCCATTCAACACCTATTATGTCTGCCTTCTCAGAATATGATTAGTCATTTTGCTGAAGGGTTTCAGGTGTGTGTGTGTGTGTGTGTGGTGTGTGTCATCCAGTCAGCAGGACAGCCACATGCCTTCCTTCTCCAGGCCACCATGCCCCTAAGCGGGTGCAGGAGCGGCAGGCAGGTGGCTCCCGAGAGAGAGCTGGACAGGCAGTGGTCCGTGTCTGGTTCTCTGTTTAACTGGTTCAAAGGGACCATACCGGCTCTCTCTCTCCTAATTCTACTATTAATACGAATCATTGGAGGTGTGGTTCCAATCACTATCACAGACACATGAGGTCACAGAGAAAACATGCACATTCTCTGCACCTCATGTCCATGCAGTCATTCTGCAGGTGCAGCACTCTGTTAGGCTCACTGCCTGCCTGAGAGAGAAAGAGAGAGAGAGGGGTTGAGAAAGGGAGAGAGAGAGATGGAGAGAGAGAGGGAAAGAGAGAGAGAGAGAGGGAAAGAGAGAGAGAGAGAGGGAGAGGGAAAGAGAGAGAGAGAGAGGGGGAGAGAGAGAGAGAGAGAGAGAGAGAGGGGGGGGGAGAGAGAGAGAGAGAGAGAGAGAGGGGGGAGAGAGAGAGAGAGAGAGAGGGGGGGAGAGAGAGAGAGAGAGAGAGAGAGGGGGGGGGGAGAGAGAGAGAGAGAGGGGGGGAGAGAGAGAGAGAGAGAGAGAGGGGGAGAGAGAGAGAGAGAGAGAGAGGGGGGGAGAAGAGAGAGAGAGAGGGAGAGAGAGAGAGACGGGGGAGAGAAAGGGAGAGAGAGGGAGAGAGAGAGGGGGAGAGAGAGGGAGACGAGAGAGAGGGGAGAGAGGGAGAGAGAGGGAGAGAGAGTAGGGAGAAGAGAGATGGGGAGAGAGAGGGAGAGAGAGAGGGGGAGAGGGAGGGAAGAGAGATGGAGAGAGGAAATTTTGGGACGAAAGGAAGAAGGGGGAAGGGGGGAGAGATGAGAGATTGGGAGTGGGAGACAAAGGGAAGAGAGGAGACGAGAGATGGGGAGAGAGAGGGAGAGAGAGATGGGGAGAGGGAGGGAGAGAGATGGAGAGAGATGGGGAGAGGGAGGGAGAGAGATGGGGAGTGGGACAGAGAGAGAGAGAGAGAGATGGGGAGAGAGAGAGGGGGGGTGCATTAACATCTGCTAACCATGTGTATGTGACAAATACATTTGATTTGATTTGAGAGAGAGAGAGAGAGAGAGAGAGAGAGAGAGAGAATAGCTGTAAATTGAACCATGACCAGGGAGAATCTAGAGATGGGGGGAGAGAGAGAGAGGGAGAGAGAGAGAGATGGGGAGTGAGATGGAGAGAGATGGGGAGAGGGAGGGAGAGAGAGAGAGATGGGGAGTGGGAGAGGGACAGAGAGAGAGAGAGAGAGATGGGAGAGAGAGGGGGGGGTGCATTAACATCTGCTAACCATGTGTATGTGACAAATACATTTGATTTGATTTGAGAGAGAGAGAGAGAGAGAGAGAATAGCTGTAATTGAACCATGACCAGGGAGAATCTAGAGATGGGGGGAGAGAGAGGGAGAGAGAGAGATGGGGAGAGGGAGGGAGAGAGATGGAAAAGAGATGGGGAGAGGGAGAGGGACAGAGAGAGAGAGAGATGGGGAGAGAGAGAGAGAGAGTGGGTGCATTAACATCTGCTAACCATGTGTATGTGACAAATACATTTGATTTGATTTGAGAGAGAGAGAATAGCTGTAAATTGAACCATGACCAGGGAGAATCTAGAGATGGGGGAGAGAGGGAGAGAGAGAGAGATGGGGAGAGAGAGAGGGGGAGAGAGAGAGAATGGAGAGAGAGAGATGGGGAGAGAGAGAGAGGGGGGAGAGAGAGAGATGGGGAGAGAGAGAGATGGGAGAGAGAGATGGGGAGAGAGAGATGGGGAGTGGGAGAGGGACGGAGAGAGAGAGGGGGTGCATTAACATCGGCTAACCATGTGTATGTGACAAATACATTTGATTTGATTTGAGAGAGAGAGAATAGCTGTAAATTGAACCATGACCAGGGAGAATCTAGAGATGGTTTAAAGCTGGCGGTCTGCAGTCAAGACAAGCCGATGGTGTACATGTCTGAACAGGGCAGGAGAGGACTGGGGAGGGCTAGGGAGGACTGGGGAGGGCTAGGGAGGGCTGGAGAGGTCTGGAGAGGGCTGGAGAGGACTGAACAGGGCAGGAGAGGACTGGGGAGGGCTGGAGAGGACTGTAGAGGACTTTGGAGGGCAAGGGAGGGCTGGGGAGGGCAAGGGAGGACTGGGGAGGACTGGGGAGGGCTGGAGAGGGCAGGAGAGGACTGAGGAGGGCTGGAGAGGACTGAGGAGGGCTGGGGAGGACTGAGGAGGGCTGGGGAGGACTGAGGAGGGCTGAGGAGGGCTGGGGAGGGCTGAACAGGGCTGGAGAGGACTGGGGAGGGCTAGGGAGGACTGGGGAGGGCTAGGGAGGACTGGGGAGGGCTAGGGAGGACTGGGGAGGGCTAGGGAGGACTGGGGAGGGCTGAACAGGGCAGGAGAGGACTGGGGAGGGCAGGAGAGGACTGGGGAGGGCTGGAGAGGACTAGGGAGGACTGGAGAGGACTGAGGAGGGCTGAACAGGGCTGGAGAGGACTGGGTAGAACTGGAGAGGGCTGAACAGGGCAGGAGAGGACTGAGGAGGGCTAGGGAGGTCTGAACAGGGCTGGAGAGGACTGAGGAGGGCTGAACAGGGCTGGAGAGGACTGGGGAGGGCTGAACAGGGCAGGAGAGGACTGGGGAGGGCTAGGGAGGTCTGGAGAGGGCTGAACAGGGCAGGAGAGGACTGGGGAGGGCTAGGGAGGTCTGGAGAGGTCTGAACAGGGCTGGAGAGGACTGAGGAGGGCTGAACAGGGCTGGAGAGGACCTGGTAGGACTGGAGAGGGCTGAACAGGGCAGGAGAGGACTGGGGAGGGCTAGGGAGGTCTGGGGAGGGCTGAACAGGGCTGGAGAGGACTGAGGAGGGCTGAACAGGGCTGGAGAGGACTGGGTAGGACTGGAGAGGGCTGAACAGGGCTGGAGAGGACTGGGTAGGACTGGAGAGGGCTGAAGAGGACTGAGGAGGGCTGAACAGGGCTGGAGAGGACTGGGGAGGGCTAGGGAGGTCTGGAGATAACTGGTGAGGGCTAGGGAGGTCTGGAGAGGGCTGAACAGGGCTGGAGAGGACTGCGGAGGGCTGGAGAGGACTGGGTAGGACTGGAGAGGGCCGAAGAGGACTGAGGAGGGCTGAACAGGGCTGGAGAGGACTGAGGAGGGCTGAACAGGGCTGGAGAGGACTGGGTAAGACTGGAGAGGGCTGAACAGGGCTGAAGAGGACTGAGGAGGGCTGGAGAGGACTGAGGAGGGCTGAACAGGGCTGGAGAGGACTGGGTAGGACTGGAGAGGGCTGAACAGGGCTGAAGAGGACTGAGGAGGCTGAACAGGGCTGGAGAGGACTGAGGAGGGCTGAACAGGGCTGGAGAGGACTGAGGAGGGCTGAACAGGGCAGGAGAGGACTGGGGAGGGCTAGGGAGGTCTGGAGAGGGCTGAACAGGACTGGGTAGGACTGGAGAGGGCTGAACAGGGCTGAAGAGGACTGAGGAGGGCTGAACAGGGCTGGAGAGGACTGAGGAGGGCCTGAACAGGGCTGGAGAGGACTGAGGAGGGCTGGAGAGGACTGAGGAGGGCTGAACAGGGCTGGAGAGGACTGAGGAGGGCTGAACAGGGCTGGAGAGGACTGAGGAGGGCTGGAGAGGACTGAGGAGGGTTGAACAGGACTGGGCAGGACTGAGGAGGGCTGAACAGGGCTGGAGAGGACTGAGGAGGGCTGAACAGGGCTGGAGAGGACTGGGGAGGGCTGAACAGGGCTGGAGAGAACTGAGGAGGGCTGGAGAGGACTGAGGAGGGCTCAACAGGGTTGAGGAGGGCTGAGGAGGGCTGAGGAGGGCTGAGGAGGGCTGAGGAGGGCTGAGGAGGTTTGAACAAGGCTGAGGAGGGCTGAACACATTTGAACAGGACTGAGGAGTGATGAACAGGGTTGAGGAGGGTGGAACAGGCCTGGAGAGGGTTGGGTAGTGTTTGTTTCTGGCTTCACTTTGGGTTAGAATGCAGAGCAGGTGTCAGTGCTGGGAGGAGATGGGTTTGATTAAAAGGTGGCCAGGATCAGAGAGAGCTGGTGTTTCATTCCCTGACAGCATTATCGTAGAGGATCAGAGAGAGCTCGGGTTTCATTCTCTGACAGCATTATCGTAGAGAATCAGAGAGAGCTGGTGTTTCAGTCCCTGACAGCATTATCGTAGAGGATCAGAGAGAGCTGGTGTTTCATTCCCTGACAGCATTATCGGAGAGCAGGTATTCCCAATGCCGTTGGGGGTACGCCAAATAATAATGCGATTAACTTTTTTTCCCCATTTTTATTTTCCAACGGGGCTATACATTTGGGTGAGTTTTATTTCTCGCCTCAGTAGCCTCGTTTCTCTGCCAAAAATAATATTCAACCATCTAGTGTTCAGCGAAATAACAACACAATGTCAAATACAGGAAGCCTAGTCAAATAACGAACATCCAATCACATTAACCGTTACTCTCTCATGGAAATTCCACTAACGGTCCGTATGTAGCCAAACGTAGCTGCTGCTCATGTTGGTATCTGTACTGACGGCACCAAAGCCATAACAGGGAGACATAGTGGAGTGGTAACACGCCTGCAAGCACTAGCCACTTAGCTAGTTAGCAACACAATGCAGAGTCCTGTAGGTGTGTCAGTGTACTAATATAACATCTAGCCACTTAGCTAGTTAGCAACACAATGCAGAGTCCTGTAGGTGTGTCAGTGTACTAATATAACATCTAGCCACTTAGCTAGTTAGCAACACAATGCAGAGTCCTGTAGGTGTGTCAGTGTACTAATATAACATCTAGCCACTTAGCTAGTTAGCAACACAATGCAGAGTCCTGTAGGTGTGTCAGTGTACTAATATAACATCTAGCCACTTAGCTAGTTAGCAACACAATGCAGAGTCCTGTAGGTGTGTCAGTGTACTAATATAACATCTAGCCACTTAGCTAGTTAGCAACACAATGCAGAGTCCTGTAGGTGTGTCAGTGTACTAATATAACATCTAGCCACTTAGCTAGTTAGCAACACAATGCAGAGTCCTGTAGGTGTGTCAGTGTACTAATATAACATCTAGCCACTTAGCTAGTTAGCAACACAATGCAGAGTCCTGTAGGTGTGTCAGTGTACTAATATAACATCTAGCCACTTAGCTAGTTAGCAACACAATGCAGAGTCCTGTAGGTGTGTCAGTGTACTAATATAACATCTAGCCACTTAGCTAGTTAGCAACACAATGCAGAGTCCTGTAGGTGTGTCAGTGTACTAATATAACATCTAGCCACTTAGCTAGTTAGCAACACAATGCAGAGTCCTGTAGGTGTGTCAGTGTACTAATATAACATCTAGCCACTTAGCTAGTTAGCAACACAATGCAGAGTCCTGTAGGTGTGTCAGTGTACTAATATAACATCTAGCCACTTAGCTAGTTAGCAACACAATGCAGAGTCCTGTAGGTGTGTCAGTGTACTAATATAACATCTAGCCACTTAGCTAGTTAGCAACACAATGCAGAGTCCTGTAGGTGTGTCAGTGTACTAATATAACATCTAGCCACTTAGCTAGTTAGCAACACAATGCAGAGTCCTGTAGGTGTGTCAGTGTACTAATATAACATCTAGCCACTTAGCTAGTTAGCAACACAATGCAGAGTCCTGTAGGTGTGTCAGTGTACTAATATAACATCTAGCCACTTAGCTAGTTAGCAACACAATGCAGAGTCCTGTAGGTGTGTCAGTGTACTAATATAACATCTAGCCACTTAGCTAGTTAGCAACACAATGCAGAGTCCTGTAGGTGTGTCAGTGTATTAATATAACAACCTATAGTTATATATATTATAGTTACAGTATACTAATAGAACCTATAGTTATATTTATTATAGTTACAGTATACTAATAGAACCTATAGTTATATATATTATAGTTACAGTATACTAATAGAACCTATAGTTATATTATAGTGACTCCAATTAGCTTTTGGAGAAGTCATTAGCCTTTGGGGTTCACATACATTCACAACCTACACTGTGAATGTTTAAATGACACATTCAATATAGACAAGAAAAATACAATAATTTGTGTGTTATTAGTTTAAGCAGACTGGGTTTGTCTGGTGTTGTGACTTAGATCAGATCACATTTTATGACCAATTTATATAGAAGTCCAGGTAATTCCAAAGGGTTCACATACTTGCCACTGTAGCTAGACTAATATAACTTAGAGTTATCATTATATTTTTATAATTTGTTATAATTATACAACTTAGTTATACTTCTATAACTTAATAAGCAGTGGCGTGCACTTATTTCTATTGAAATCATAGACAATCATTCCGTCTGTATTTCAAAATACCCCGCTATGTGGTGTAAACGGTATATCGCCCAAACCTAGTAGGTGTTGTCTGTCCAGGTATCCTAGAGTTCATCAGTCTGGCTGTAGGGCTGGTCTATATCTCTGACAGGTGTTGTCTGTCCAGGTATCCTAGAGTTCATCAGTCTGGCTGTAGGGCTGGTCTATATCTCTGACAGGTGTTGTCTGTCCAGGTATCCTAGAGTTCATCAGTCAGTCTGGCTGTAGGGCTGGTCTATATCTCTGACAGGTGTTGTCTGTCCAGGTATCCTAGAGTTCATCAGTCTGGCTGTAGGGCTGGTCTATATCTCTGACAGGTGTTGTCTGTCCAGGTATCCTAGAGTTCATCAGTCTGGCTGTAGGGCTGGTCTATATCTTTGGCAGGTGTTGTCTGTCCAGGTATCCTAGAGTTCATCAGTCTGGCTGTAGGGCTGGTCTATATCTCTGACAGGTGTTGTCTCTGTCCTCCCCATCGTGGAGTTCATCAGTCTGGCTGTAGGGCTGGTCTATATCTCTGACAGGTGTTGTCTCTGTCCTCCCCATCGTGGAGTTCATCAGTCTGGCTGTAGGGCTGGTCTATATCTCTGACAGGTGTTGTCTCTGTCCTCTCCAGGTATCCTAGAGTTCATCAGTCTGGCTGTAGAGCTGGTCTATATCTCTGACAGGTGTTGTCTCTGTCCTCTCCATCGTGGAGTTCATCAGTCTGGCTGTAGGGCTGGTCTATATCTCTGACAGGTGTTGTCTCTGTCCTCTCCATCGTGGAGTTCATCAGTCTGGCTGTAGGGCTGGTCTATATCTCTGACAGGTGTTGTCTGTCCAGGTATCCTAGAGTTCATCAGTCTGGCTGTAGGGCTGGTCTATATCTCTGACAGGTGTTGTCTCTGTCCTCCCCATCGTGGAGTTCATCAGTCTGGCTGTAGGGCTGGTCTATATCTCTGACAGGTGTTGTCTCTGTCCTCTCCATCGTGGAGTTCATCAGTCTGGCTGTAGGGCTGGTCTATATCTCTGACAGGTGTTGTCTGTCCAGGTATCCTAGAGTTCATCAGTCTGGCTGTAGGGCTGGTCTATATCTCTGACAGGTGTTGTCTCTGTCCTCCCCATCGTGGAGTTCATCAGTCTGGCTGTAGGGCTGGTCTATATCTCTGACAGGTGTTGTCTCTGTCCTCCCCATCGTGGAGTTCATCAGTCTGGCTGTAGGGCTGGTCTATATCTCTGACAGGTGTTGTCTCTGTCCTCCCCATCGTGGAGTTCATCAGTCTGGCTGTAGGGCTGGTCTATATCTCTGACAGGTGTTGTCTCTGTCCTCTCCAGGTATCCTAGAGTTCATCAATCTGGCTGTAGAGCTGGTCTATATCTCTGACAGGTGTTGTCTCTGTCCTCTCCATCGTGGAGTTCATCAGTCTGGCTGTAGGGCTGGTCTATATCTCTGACAGGTGTTGTCTCTGTCCTCTCCATCGTGGAGTTCATCAGTCTGGCTGTAGGGCTGGTGTATATCTCTGACAGGTGTTGTCTCTGTCCTCCCCATCGTGGAGTTCATCAGTCTGGCTGTAGGGCTGGTCTATATCTCTGACAGGTGTTGTCTGTCCAGGTATCCTAGAGTTCATCAGTCTGGCTGTAGGGCGGGTCTATATCTCTGACAGGTGTTGTCTCTGTCCTCTCCATCGTGGAGTTCATCAGTCTGGCTGTAGGGCGGGTCTATATCTCTGACAGGTGTTGCCTCTGTCCTCCCCATCGTGGAGTTCATCAGTCTGGCTGTAGGGCTGGTCTATATCTCTGACAGGTGTTGTCTGTCCAGGTATCCTAGAGTTCATCAGTCTGGCTGTAGGGCTGGTCTATATCTCTGGCAGGTGTTGTCTGTCCAGGTATCCTAGAGTTCATCAGTCTGGCTGTAGGGCTGGTCTATATCTCTGACAGGTGTTGTCTGTCCAGGTATCCTAGAGTTCATCAGTCTGGCTGTAGGGCTGGTCTATATCTCTGGCAGGTGTTGTCTGTCCAGGTATCCTAGAGTTCATCAGTCTGGCTGTAGGGCTGGTCTATATCTCTGACAGGTGTTGTCTCTGTCCTCCCCATCGTGGAGTTCATCAGTCTGGCTGTAGCGCTGGTCTATATCTCTGACAGGTGTTGTCTCTGTCCTCCCCATCGTGGAGTTCATCAGTCTGGCTGTAGGGCTGGTCTATATCTCTGACAGGTGTTGTCTCTGTCCTCCCCATCGTGGAGTTCATCAGTCTGGCTGTAGGGCTCGTCTATATCTCTGACAGGTGTTGTCTCTGTCCTCTCCAGGTATCCTAGAGTTCATCAGTCTGGCTGTAGAGCTGGTCTATATCTCTGACAGGTGTTGTCTCTGTCCTCTCCATCGTGGAGTTCATCAGTCTGGCTGTAGGGCTGGTCTATATCTCTGACAGGTGTTGTCTCTGTCCTCTCCATCGTGGAGTTCATCAGTCTGGCTGTAGGGCTGGTCTATATCTCTGACAGGTGTTGTCTCTGTCCTCCCCATCGTGGAGTTCATCAGTCTGGCTGTAGGGCTGGTCTATATCTCTGACAGGTGTTGTCTGTCCAGGTATCCTAGAGTTCATCAGTCTGGCTGTAGGGCTGGTCTATATCTCTGACAGGTGTTGTCTCTGTCCTCTCCATCGTGGAGTTCATCAGTCTGGCTGTAGGGCTGGTCTATATCTCTGACAGGTGTTGCCTCTGTCCTCCCCATCGTGGAGTTCATCAGTCTGGCTGTAGGGCTGGTCTATATCTCTGACAGGTGTTGTTTCTGTCCTCTCCATCGTGGAGTTCATCAGTCTGGCTGTAGGGCTCGTCTATATCTCTGACAGGTGTTGTCTCTGTCCTCTCCAGGTATCCTAGAGTTCATCAGTCTGGCTGTAGGGCTGGTCTATATCTCTGACAGGTGTTGTCTCTGTCCTCTCCAGGTATCCTAGAGTTCATCAGTCTGGCTGTAGGGCTGGTCTATATCTCTGACAGGTGTTGTCTCTGTCCTCCCCATCGTGGAGTTCATCAGTCTGGCTGTAGGGCGGGTCTATATATCTGACAGGTGTTGTCTCTGTCCTCCCCATCGTGGAGTTCATCAGTCTGGCTGTAGGGCTGGTCTATATCTCTGACCGGTGTTGTCTCTGTCCTCTCCAGGTATCCTAGAGTTCATCAGTCTGGCTGTAGGGCTGGTCTATATCTCTGACAGGTGTTGTTTCTGTCCTCCCCATCGTGGAGTTCATCAGTCTGGCTGTAGGGCTGGTCTATATCTCTGACAGGTGTTGTCTCTGTCCTCCCCATCGTGAAGTTCATTAGTCTGGCTGTAGGGCGGGTCTATATATCTGACAGGTGTTGTCTCTGTCCTCCCCATCGTGGAGTTCATCAGTCTGGCTGTAGGGCTGGTCTATATCTCTGACAGGTGTTGTCTCTGTCCTCTCCATCGTGGAGTTCATCAGTCTGGCTGTAGGGCTGGTCTATATCTCTGACAGGTGTTGTCTCTGTCCTCTCCAGGTATCCTAGAGTTCATCAGTCTGGCTGTAGGGCTGGTCAGTATTAGAGGAGTGGACGCAGGACTCTACCTGGGCATGAACGAGAGAGGAGAGCTCTATGGGTCGGTAAGTTAAACACTCCTCCTCTCCTCTACCCCCCTCTACACATTACTCCTCTCTTCTCGCCTCGCCTCTCCTCCCTCCTCTCCTGTCCTCAATCCTCGTCTCTACCCCCCCTCTCCTCTACTCCCTCCTTTCCTCCCTCCTCTCCCCTCCTCTACACCCTCTTCTCCTCTATTCATTCAATCAATCATAATTATTTATAAAGCCCTTTTTACATCAGCTGATATCTCAAAGTGCTGTACAGAAACCCAGCCTAAAACCCCAAACAGCAAGCAATGCAGATGTAGAAGCCCGGTGGCTAGGAAAAACTCCCTAGAAATGCAGGAATCTAGGAAAAAACCTAGAGAGGAACCAGGCTATGTGGGGTGGCCAGTCCTCTTCTGGCTGTGCCGGGTGGAGATTATAACAGAACATGGCCAAGATGTTCAAATGTTCATAAATGTCCAGCATGGTCGTATAATAATAAGGCAGAACAGTTGAAACTGGAGCAGCAGCACTGCCAGGTGGACTGGGGACAGCAAGGAGTCATCATACCAGGTAGGCATGGTCCTAGGGCTCAGGTCCTCCGAGAGAGAGAAAGAAAGAGAGAATTAGAGAGAGCATACTTAAATTCCCACAGGACACCGGATAAGACAGGAGAAATACTCCAGATATAACAGACTGACCCTAGCCCCCGACACAAACTACTGCAGCATAAATACTGGAGGCTGAGACAGAAGGGGTCAGGAGACACTGTGGCCCCATCCGATGATACCCCCGGACAGGGCCAAACAGGCAGGATATAACCCCACCCACTTTGCCAAAGCACAGCCCCCACACCACAAGAGGGATATCAACAGACCAACAATTTACTATACTGAGACAAGCCGCCATACGAGCCCTAGGGGGGCATAAAACCGGACAGGAAGATCATGTCTGTGACGCACTCCTCCTAGGGACGACATGGAAGAGCACCAGTAAGCCAGTGACTCTGAGAGGGGAACCGGCCAGGCAGAAACAGCAAGGGCGGTTCGTTGCTCCAGAGCCTTTCCGTTCACCTTCACACTCCTGGGCCAGACTACACTCAATCATATGACCCACTGAAGAGATGAGTCTTCAGCAAAGACTTAAAGGTTGAGACCGAGTTTGCGTCTCTCACATGGGTAGGCAGACCATTCCATAAAAATGGAGCTCTATAGGAGAAAGCCCTGCCTCCAGCTGTTTGCTTAGAAATTCTAGGGACAATTAGGAGGCCTGCGTCTTGTGACCGTAGCGTACGTGTAAGTATGTAGGACCAAATCAGAGAGATAGGTAGGAGCAAGCCCATGTAATGCTTTGTAGGTTAGCAGTAAAACCTTGAAATCAGCCCTTGCTTTGACAGGAAGCCAGTGTAGGGAGGCTAGCACTGGAGTAATATGATAATTTTTTTTGTTCTAGTCAGGATTCTAGCAGCCGTATTTAGCACTAACTGAAGTTTATTTAGTGCTTTATCCGGGTAGCCGGAAAGTAGAGCATTGCAGTAGTCTAACCTAGAAGTGACAAAAGCATGGATATATTTTTCTGCATCATTTTTGGACAGAAAGTTTCTGATTTTTGCAATGTTACGTAGATGGAAAAAAGCTGTCCTTGAAATGGTCTTGATATGTTCTTCAAAAGAGAGATCAGGGTCCAGAGTAACGCCGAGGTCCTTCACAGTTTTATTTGAGACGACTGTACAACCATTAAGATTAATTGTCAGATTCAACAGAAGATCTCTTTGTTTCTTGGGACCTAGAACAAGCATCTCTGTTTTGTCCGAATTTAAAAGTAGAAAGTTTGCAGCCATCCACTTCCTTATGTCTGAAACACATGCTTCTAGCAAGGGCAATTTTGGGGCTTCACCATGTTTCATTGAAATGTACAGCTGTGTGTCATCTGCATAGCAGGGAAAGTTAACATTATGTTTTCGAATGACATCCCCAAGAGGTAAAATATATAGTGAAAACAATAGTGGTCCTAAAACGGAACCTTGAGGAACACCGAAATTTACAGTTGATTTGTCAGAGGACAAACCATTCACAGAGACAAACTGATATCTTTCCGACAGATAAGATCTAAACCAGGCCAGAACTTGTCCGTGTAGACCAATTTGGGTTTCCAATCTCTCCAAAAGAATGTGGTGATCGATGGTATCAAAAGCAGCACTAAGGTCTAGGAGCACGAGGACAGATGCAGAGCCTCGGTCCGATGCCATTAAAATGTAATTTACCTTCACAAGTGCAGTCTCAGTGCTATGATGGGGTCTAAAACCAGACTGAAGCATTTCGTGTACATTGTTTGTCTTCAGGAAGGCAGTGAGTTGCTGCGCAACAGCCTTTTCTAAATTTTTTGAGAGGAATGGAAGATTCGATATAGGCCAGACAAACGCAGTAAACGCAGACAAAAAAAGTAATAGTTAATCAAGAATGTTCTAGATAACATGTAAACATCCTAACCAGCTCTGCTACGATGAGTAAAATGGGCAGAGTGAGGTGTTCTCTCATTTGTGTCTGAAAGTAGCCAGTTAGCTTGGGTGCTTGGTTGCAGGCAAGCTGCAGAAGGACGAGTAGGCTACAATTCCCTATTGTTTATCAGTGAAATTTGAATGCCATCGTTTATCAGTGAAATTTGGATGCCATCGTTTATCAGTACAAATTTGACAGCCATCGTTTATCAGTACAAATTTGAATGCCATCGTTTATCAGTGCAATTTGAATGCCATCGTTTATCAGTACAATTTTGACAGCCATCTTGCTGAAACTGTTTGTGAGGGTTTATCTAATGTTCCTTCATTTGATTTAAGCTCATCTTGCTCTGGCTAGCATTAGTTGTTATTCTTGTTGTTGTTGATGTGCATAACTGAGGGAGCGAGAGCCTACCTTTCCATGGTTGTTCGATCAATAGGACTGTAAAGTTCCCAAATGTAAGAGGACTCCGGGGGTATTTACATATTTGTAGAAATCCATTCAGGTGCATTTTATGGCTTTTGGCGAATGTGTTCTAATGATCTAAAGTCGTGCTGTTGATACTCCCTGTAAACACACAGTCCAGTTCAAAGTGAATGATGACAGGCCCTACTCCCTGTAAACACACAGTCCAGTTCAAAGTGAATGATGGCAGGCCCTACTTCCTGTAAACACACAGTCCAGTTCATAGTGAATGATGACAGGCCCTACTGCCTGTAAACACACAGTCCAGTTCAGAGTGAATGATGACAGGCCCTACTGCTGTAAACACACAGTCCAGTTCATAGTGAATGATGACAGGCCCTACTGCTGTAAACACACAGTCCAGTTCATAGTGAATGATGACAGGCCCTACTGCTGTAAACACACAGTCCAGTTCAAAGTGAATGATGACAGGCCCTACTTCCTGTAAACACACAGTCCAGTTCAGAGTGAATGATGACAGGCCCTACTGCCTGTAAACACACAGTCCAGTTCATAGTGAATGATGACAGGCCCTACTGCCTGTAAACACACAGTCCAGTTCAGAGTGAATGATGACAGGCCCTACTGCCTGTAAACACACAGTCCAGTTCAGAGTGAATGATGACAGGCCCTACTGCTGTAAACACACAGTCCAGTTCATAGTGAATGATGACAGGCCCTACTGCCTGTAAACACACAGTCCAGTTCAAAGTGAATGATGACAGGCCCTACTGCCTGTAAACACACAGTCCAGTTCAAAGTGAATGATGGCAGGCCTGTGTGGCAAATGGCTTGTTTGTATAAAGGCCGACTGTAGCATTCTTCTTACAAAACCACATGACCTTTGTTTTGGAGGTGTTCAGAACAAGGTTAAGGGCAGAGAAAGCTTGTTGGACACAGCTTTGTTGTAGAGCATTTAACACAATATCCAGGGAGGGGCCAGCTGAGTCTAAGACTGTATCATCTGCATATAAATGGATGAGAGTTTCCTACTGCCTGAGCTATGTTGTTGATGTAAATTGAGAAAGAGCGTGGGGCCTAGGATCGAGCCTTGGGGTACTCCCTTGTTGACGGGCAGTGGCTGAGACAGCAGATTTTTTGACTTTATACACTGACCTCTTTGAGAGAGGTAGTTAGCAAACCAGGCCAAAGACCCCTCAGAGATACCAATACTCCTTAGCCAGTCAATAACATCACACTACCCTCCCCTGTGACCAATAACAACACACTACCCTCCCCTGTGACCAATAACAACACACTACCCTCCCCTGTGACCAATAACAACACACTACCCTCCCCTGTGACCAATAGAAACACACTACCCTCCCCTGTGACCAATAACAACACACTACCCTCCCCTGTGACCAATAACATCACACTACCCTAGTACCCCTTCTTACCTTCTCTCTCCCTTAGTACCCCTTACCTTCTCTCTTAGTACCCCTTCTTACCCTCTCTCTCCCTTAGTACCCCTTCTTACCTTCTCTCTCCCTTAGTACCCCTTCTTTACTTCTCTCTCCCTTAGTCCCCCTTCTTACCTTCTCTCTCCCTTAGTCCCCCTTCTTACCTTCTCTCTCCCTTAGTACCCCTTCTTTACTTCTCTCTCCCTTAGTCCCCCTTCTTACCTTCTCTCTCCCTTAGTCCCCCTTCTTACCTTCTCTCTCCCTTAGTCCCCCTTCTTACTTTCTCTCTCCCTTCTTACCTTCTCTCTCCCTTAGTCCCCCTTCTTACCTTCTCTCTCTCCCTTAGTCCCCCTTCTTACCTTCTCTCTCTCCCTTAGTCCCCCTTCTTACCTTCTCTCTCCCTTAGTCCCCCTTCTTACCTTCTCTCTCCCTTAGTCCCCCTTCTTACCTTCTCTCTCCCTTAGTCCCCCTTCTTACCTTCTCTCTCCCTTAGTACCACTTCTTACCTTCTCTCTCCCTTAGTACCCCTTCTTACCTTCTCTCTCCCTTAGTACCCCTTCTTACCTTCTCTCTCCCTTAGTACCCCTTCTTACCTTCTCTCTCCCTTAGTCCCCCTTCTTACCTTCTCTCTCTCCCTTAGTCCCCCTTCTTACCTTCTCTCTCCCTTAGTCCCCCTTCTTACCTTCTCTCTCCCTTAGTCCCCCTTCTTACCTTCTCTCTCCCTTAGTCCCCCTTCTTACCTTCTCTCTCCCTTAGTACCACTTCTTACCTTCTCTCTCCCTTAGTACCCCTTCTTACCTTCTCTCTCCCTTAGTACCCCTTCTTACCTTCTCTCTCCCTTAGTACCCCTTCTTACCTTCTCTCTCCCTTAGTACCCCTTCTTACCTTCTCTCTCCCTTAGTACCCCTTCTTACCTTCTCTCTCCCTTAGTACCCCTTCTTACCTTCTCTCTCCCTTAGTACCCCGTCTTACCTTCTCTCTCCCTTAGTACCCCTTCTTACCTTCTCTCTCCCTTAGTACCCCTTCTTACCTTCTCTCTCCCTTAGTACCCCTATCTTACCTTCTTAGTTGTTGATTATTGTGTAGTAAATTTGTTGCTGTGAAGTTTGCTCCTCAAACTTTTGGCAAAATGTGAATTCAATATAAATGAACTAATCCATGAATTATATCCTAATGAAGCTACTGTATGGACACCACACTCAACCATCTCTCCCTCTCTTCCGCAGAAGAAGTTAACAGCGGAGTGCGTGTTCAGAGAGCAGTTTGAGGAGAATTGGTACAACACATACGCCTCTACGCTCTACAAACACACCGACACCGGACGTTTCTACTACGTAGCGCTCAACAAGGACGGCTCGCCACGGGAGGGGGGGAGGACGAAGAAACACCAGAAACTAACGCACTTCCTGCCTCGGCCTGTGGAGATAGAGAAGATCCCCCAGGCTTACAGAGATCTGTTCCAATACAGGTGACCAGGGCTGAGCCTGGGAGAGAGGGATGAGGAGGAGGAAAGGGAGGAGAGAGGTGGATGTTTGGCACTAAGGACAGGACTCAGTACTCCCACTGACCTCGCTCCCCTGTCTCCAGCCCCCAACAAAGGTGTTTATGTATTGTCCTTCCAGCCCCCCCAAAAACCCTCCTGTTCCTCCGAGGACCAACGACCAGAGAGATAAACATAGCTTGTGTTGCTGGACATTAACTTTCTAAAAGGGCTGTTTGACCTCAGAGGGGTCAGAGCAGAGCAGTGGAAATGCTCTTCTCTCCAGCCACTGAGGAGGAGGAGGGCGGGGGTCCTACTACAGGGAGGTGTCATTAGGCCCATAAGACCTCACCCTGGAGGAGAGCACAGAGTCAAGCGGAGGAGATAATCTCTTCACTAAACGGATAGGAGAGAGAGATGGAGGGAGAGAGACTGGACTGGCGTCAGGCCTGTATGACTGCCTAACCCACCCTGGGATAACCGCAGGTTAAAACCACCTAAAGAAGACAAAGACTTTTCCTGATGAGAACCACTTTTATACATAATAAGATAATTAACCAGCATTCACTGCAAATATAAAAAGGGTTTGGGGTTAGTCCTCATCAGTTCGAGTAGGGGGTCTGAGGACTAGTAATGAACAAGTCATGGAAAGTTGATCAGACTAGCTGAGATGACCAGTGGACACTACTCTAGCCAAGCCATTCACCACAGCAACCAGAGAACTCCAGGGAGCGAGGGAGGGATTGACCAATGGAAGTTGAGAGAATGTCAGAATGTTCTAAAGCAACGTGTAGAGAGAACTCATCTTCTGACTAGTCATTGTGATGTCAGTGTTCTAAATCAACGTGTAGAGAACTCATCTTCTGACTAGTCATTGTGATGTCAGTGTTCTAAATCAACGTGTAGAGAACTCATCTTCTGACTAGTCATTGTGATGTCAGAGTGTTCTAAATCAACGTGTAGAGAACTCATCTTCTGACTAGTCATTGTGATGTCAGTGTTCTAAATCAACGTGTAGAGAACTCATCTTCTGACTAGTCATTGTGATGTCAGTGTTCTAAATCAACGTGTAGAGAACTCATCTTCTGACTAGTCATTGTGATGTCAAGAGTGTTCTAAATCAACGTGTAGAGAACTCATCTTCTGGCTAGTCATTGTGATGTCAGGGCTGAGCTGGGACAGAGAGAGAGAGTACACTACTACCTAGTATGTATATGTGATGGAGACAGATTGGCCATGAGGGAGTATCCAGGTGAAACAGGGTTGGCAGAACTTGGCACATAAGTGATATGATCAATGTAAAGAGATGTGATACATGTAAAACTTATTGACTATGTGATAAATGTAAAACGTTAATACAGTAGGACATGGCTGAGTCAAGGACATGGTTGGTGCAGCTAGATTGCAGTACAATGAATGAGAAATCAATAGGCTTGTATTGAGACAAACTAAAGATAGTTCCTAACTTTAAGGAACAGACAAAGAGAAAAAATGTGAGAATGTAAGACATAGGAATATGAAAGGGCACTTACTATTTGCCTCTACATTGTCAAATTAACTGCCCCCCTAGCAGGCCAACCAAACAGCCTTCTCCTCTCTGATACAGACTATCCTCACACTCATAATAGTAGCAGATGTTGTGGCATCAAGAAAGACTAGAAGATGCTGTATGTAGACTACAGCGAGGTTACACTACTAGACTACAGTGAGGTTACACTACAGTGAGGTTACACTACCAGACTAGGGAGGTTACACTACAGCGAGGTTACACCACTAGACTACAGTGAGGTTACACTACTAGACTACAGTGAGATAACACTACTAGACTACAGTGAGGTTACACTACTAGACTACAGTGAGGTTACACCACTAGACTACAGTGAGGTTACACTACCAGACTACAGTGAGATTACACTACTAGACTACAGTGAGGTTACACCACTAGACTACAGTGAGGTTACACTACCACACTACAGTGAGGTTGCACTACTAGACTAGGGAGGTTACACTACAGTGAGGTTACACTACTAGACTGGGGAGGTTACACTACTAGACTAGGGAGGTTACACTACCAGACTAGGGAGGTTATACTACAGTGAGGTTACACTACCAGACTACAGTGAGGTTATACTACCAGACTACAGGGAGATTACACTACCAGACTACAGGGAGGTTACACTAATGGACTACAGTGAGGTTACACTACTAGACCACAGTGAGGTTACACTACCAGACTACAGGGAGGTTACACTACCAGACTACAGTGAGGTTACACTACCACACTACAGTGAGGTTACACTACAGTGAGGTTACACTACCAGACTACAGTGAGGTTACACTACAGTGAGGTTACACTACCAGACTGCAGTGAGGTTACACTACAGTGACATTACACTACCAGACAACAGTGAGATTACACTACAGCGAGGTTACACTACCAGACTACAGTGAGGTTACACTACCAGACTACAGTGAGGTTACTCTACTAGACTGCAGTGAGGTTACACTACCGTGAGGTTACACTACAGTGAGATTACACTACCAGACTGCAGTGAGGTTACACTACAGTGACGTTACACTACCAGAATACAGTGAGATTACACTACAGTGAGTTTACACTACCAGACTACAGTGGGGTTACACTACTATACTACAGTGAGGTTACACTACCAGACTACAGTGAGATTACACTACAGTGAGATTACACTACAGTGAGTTTACACTACCAGACTACAGTGGGGTTACACTACCAGACTACAGTGAGGTTACACTACCATACTACAGTGAGGTTACACTACGAGACTACAGTGAGGTTACACTACCAGACTACAGTGAGATTACACTACCAGACTACAGTGAGGCTACACTACCAGACTACAGTGAGGTTACACTACAAGACTA
The DNA here is from genome assembly GCF_002021735.2 of Oncorhynchus kisutch. Lineage (NCBI taxonomy): Eukaryota > Metazoa > Chordata > Actinopteri > Salmoniformes > Salmonidae > Oncorhynchus > Oncorhynchus kisutch. The sequence continues at coordinate 1,963,697 of NC_034188.2, forward strand.
CAGTGAGGTTACACTACCAGACTACAGTGAGGTTACACCACAGTGAGGTTACACTACCAGACTACAGTGAGGTTACACTACTAGACTACAGTGAGGTTACACTACCAGACTACAGTGAGGTTACACTACCAGACTACAGTGAGGTTACACTACCAGACTACAGTGAGGTTACACTACCAGACTACAGTGAGGTTACACTACCAGACTACAGTGAGGTTACACTACCAGACTACAGTGAGGATACACTACCAGACTACAGTGAGGTTACACTACCAGAATACAGTGAGGTTACACTACAAGACTACAGTGAGGTTACACTACCAGACTACAGTGAGGTTACACCACAGTGAGGTTACACTACCAGACTACAGTAAGGTTACACTACCAGACTACAGTGAGGTTACACTACTAGACTACAGTGAGGTTACACCACTAGACCAGTGAGGTTACACTACTAGACTACAGTGAGGTTACACTACCAGACTACAGTGAGGTTACACTACCAGACTACAGTGAGGTTACACTACCAGACTACAGTAAGGTTACACTACCATACTACAGTGAGAACACTACAAGACTACAGTGAGGTTACACTACCAGACTACAGTGAGGTTACACTATCAGACTACAGTGAGGTTACACTACTAGACTACAGTGAGGTTACACTACCAGACTACAGTGAGGTTATACTACCACACTACAGTGAGGTTACACTACCACACTACAGTGAGGTTACACTACACTGAGGTTACACTACCAGACTACAGTGAGGTTACACTACTAGACTACAGTGAGGTTACACCACTAGACTACAGTGAGGTTACACTACTAGACTACAGTGAGGTTACACTACCAGACTACAGTGAGGTTACACTACCAGACTACAGTAAGGTTACACTACCATACTACAGTGAGGTTACACTACCAGACTACAGTGAAGTTACACTACTAGACTACACTGAGGTTACACTACCAGACTACAGTGAGGTTACACTACTAGACTACAGTGAGGTTACACTACCAGACCACAGTGAGGTTACACTACCACACTACAGTGAGGTTACACTACCACACTACAGTGAGGTTACACTACACTGAGGTTACACTACCAGACTACAGTGAGGTTACACTACTAGACTACAGTGAGGTTACACTACCAGACTACAGTGAGGTTACACTACCAGACTACAGTGAGGTTACACTACAAGACTACCTTGAGGTTACACTACCAGACTACAGTGAGGTTACACCACTACACTACAGTGAGGTTACACTACCAGACTGCAGTGAGGTTACACTACAGCGAGGTTACACTACAGTGAGGTTACATTACCAGAATACAGTGAGGTTACACCACCAGACTACAGTGAGGTTACACTACAGTGAGGTTACACTACCAGACTACAGTGAGGTCACACTACCAGACTGCAGTGAGGTTACACTACTAGACTACAGTGAGGTTACACTACCAGACTACAGTGAGGTTACACTACAGTGAGGTTACACTACCAGACCACAGTGAGGTTACACTACCAGACTGCAGTGAGGTTACACTACCAGACTGCAGTGAGGTTACACTACAGCGAGGTTACACTACAGCGGGGTTACACTACAGTGAGGTTACATTACCAGAATACAGTGAGGTTACACTACAGTGAGGTTACACTACCAGACTACAGTGAGGTCACACTACCAGACTGCAGTGAGGTTACACTACCAGACTCCAGTGAGGTTACTGTAGAAGAGCTGTAGAACAGAGGGAGAGCTGTAGAGCAGAGGGGGAGCTGTAGAGCAGAGAGTGAGCTGTAGAGCAGAGAGAGAGCTGTAGAGCAGAGGGAGAGCTGTAGAGCAGAGGGAGAGCTGTAGAGCAGAGGGAGAGCTGTAGAGCAGAGGGAGAGCTGTAGAGCAGAGGGAGAGCTGTAGAGCAGAGGGAGAGCTGTAGAACAGAGGGAGAGCTGTAGAACAGAGGGAGAGCTGTAGAACAGAGGGAGCTTTGGAATGGACAGACGGGAGAGAGAAAGGGACTTGTAATGTTCAGCCTGTACAGAGGAACATTATTAAAATACAACCAGCTGAGGTGTAACTATGAATGATCCTATTTATGAGATGTACTATATATTTATTTTATTACATATAAATATAAATCTATATTCTATTTATTTATTGCAAAGACTCTATTTTGTAATGAACTTGAAGTTATCACAACTGTAGATTCTACTGAAAACCGCTATTAAATGAATATTAAATGAATTTGGCAATAAAATTGTCCCGCTGTGTTGTTCACTGTGAGAGCTTGGATAAAGATGTTCTGTATTTCCAATCCATGAGAGTCTATCGATGAGTTCTTAAATAACTTCCTCCATTTACCTTGTAATGCATATCTTTTTAAATATTTTTTACATCACACCAAGAGAGACACAGCACTACATAGAGACCGAAGACAACAACATACCAAAGCAGCAACACAACATGACAACAACATGGTAGCAACACAACATGGCAGCAGCACAAAACATGGTACAAACATTATTGGGCACAGACAACAGCACAAAGGGCAAGAAGGTTAGAAACAACAATGCATCATACAAAGCAGCCACACCTGTCATTAAGAGTGTCCATGATTGAGTCTCTGAATGAAGAGATGGAGATAAAATGGTCCAGTTTGAGTGTTTGTTGCAGCTCGTTCCAGTCGCTAGCTGCAGTGAACTGAAAAGAGGAGCGACCCAGGGATGTGTGTGTTTTGGGGACCTTTAAACAGAATGGGACTGGCAGAATGGGTGTTGTATGTGGAGGATGAGGGCTGCAGTAGATATCTCAGATAGGGGAGAGTGAGGCCTAAGAAGGTTTTATAAATAAGCATCAACCAGTGGGTCTTGCGACGGGTATACAGAGATGACCATTTTACAGAGGAGTATAGAGTGCCGTGATGTGTCCTATAAGGAGCATTGGTGGCAAATCTGATGGCCGGATGGTAAAGAACATCTAGCTGCTCGAGAGCACCCTTACCTGCCGAGCTAAAAAATTATGTCTCCGTAATCTAGCACGGGTAGGATGGTCATCTGAATCAGGGTTAGTTTGGCAGCTGGGGTGAAAGAGAAGCATTTTACGATAGAGGAACCAAGTCTAGATTTAACTTAAGCCTGCAAATTTGATATGTGCTGAGAGAAGGACAGTGCACCGTCTAGCCATACTCCCAAGTTCTTGTATGACGTGACTACCTCAAGCGCTAAACTCTCAGAGGTAGTAATCACACCGGTGGGGAGAGGGGCATTCTTCTTACCAAACCACATGACCTTTGTTTTGGAGGTGTTCAGAACAAGGTTAAGAGAAAGCTTACTGGACACTAAGAAAGCTTTGTTGTAGAGCATTTAACACAAAATCCAGGGAGGGGCCAGCTGAGTATAAGACTGTATCATCTGCATATAAATGGATGAGAGTTTCCTACTGCCTGAGCTATGTTGTTGATGTAAATTGAGAAGAGCGTGGGGCCTAGGATTGAGCCTTGGGGAACTCCCTTGGTGACAGGCATTGGCTGAGACAGCAGATTTTCTGACTTTATACACTGCACTCTTTGAGAGAGGTAGTTAGCAAACCAGGCCAAAGACCCCTCAAATCAAATCAAATCAAATTTATTTATATAGCCCTTCGTACATCAGCTGATATCTCAAAGTGCTGTACAGAAACCCAGCCTAAAACCCCAAACAGCAAGCAATGCAGGTGTAGAAGCACGGTGGCTAGGAAAAACTCCCTAGAAAGGCCAAAACCTAGGAAGAAACCTAGAGAGGAACCAGGCTATGTGGGGTGGCCAGTCCTCTTCTGGCTGTGCCGGGTGGAGATTATAACAGAACATGGCCAAGATGTTCAAATGTTCATAAATGACCAGCATGGTCGAATAATAATAAGGCAGAACAGTTGAAACTGGAGCAGCAGCACAGTCAGGTGGAAGTTGAAACTGGAGCAGCAGCATGGCCAGGTGGACTGGGGACAGCAAGGAGTCATCATATCAGGTAGTCCTGGGGCATGGTCCTAGGGCTCAGGTCCTCCGAGAGAGAGAAAGAAAGAGAGAAGGAGAGAATTAGAGAACGCACACTTAGATTCACACAGGACACCGAATAGGACAGGAGAAGTACTCCAGATATAACAAACTGACCCCAGCCCCCCGACACATAAACTACTGCAGCATAAATACTGGAGGCTGAGATACCTCAGATACCTCAGATACCAATACTCCTTAGTCGGCCCACAAGAATGGAATGCTCTACCGTATCAAAAGCTTTGGCTAAGTGAATAAAAATAGCAGCACAATGGTGACATCATTGAGGACCTTTAAGGTTGCAGTGACACATCCATAACCTGAGTGGAAACCAGATTGCATACCCAAGAGAACACTATAGACATCAAGAAAGCCAGTCAGTTATTATTGAAAGTTTTTCCAACACTTTTGATAAACAGGGCAAAATAGAAATAGGCCTATAACAGTTAGGATCAGCTTGATCGCCCCCTTTAAATAAAGGAGCTGCCTTCCAAGCAATGGGAACCTCGCCAGAAAGGAGAGACAGGTTAAAAAGGTCAGCAAGAGGCTTGGCGATGATAGGGGCAGCAACCTTAAAGAAGAAAGGGTCTAAACCCAGATGTTTTTGGGGGGTCAAGTTTAAGGAGGTCCTTTAGCACCTCACGACTGCCTGCAGGGAGAAACTTTGTAGCGGGGCAGGGGAAAAGAGGGAGGAGCCTAGGGGCTAGTCTCATTAGAAGAGGTGGGAGATGCAGAAATGTTGGACGGGCAATGAGGCATTTGTCAGTAACAAGCATGTCCCAGTTTAGGTCACCTAGCAGGACAAATTCAGACTTAGTGTAAGGTGCCAGGAGAGAACTTAGAGCAGGTCGGGTACAGGCCGGTGAAGATGGAGGACGATAGTGTAAGGTGCCAGGAGAGAACTTAGAGCAGGTCGGGTACAGGCCGGTGAAGATGGAGGACGATAGTGTAAGGTGCCAGGAGAGAACTTAGAGCAGGTCGGGTACAGGCCGGTGAAGATGGAGGACGATAGCACCCAGCAACAGTTAAAGAGCTATTTGAACGTTTAATGCTTAAAACCAGGAAATCAAATTGTTTGTGGACAGAATCGGTGGAGCCAATCGAGCACTGAAGGTGATTCTTGGTAAAGATTGCCCCCACCTTTGGAAGATCTGTCTTGTCGAAAAAGGTTATAACCAGAAAGGTTAACATCAGTATTCAAAACACTCTTCATTAAGCACGTTTCAGTAATGACCAACACATCTGGATTGGAGCTGTGAACCCACACTTTCAATTGATACATTTTAGGTAATAAGCTTCTTGTGTTTGACTTCTTGGCGCACCCATCCCTTTAGATAATTTTTGTCAACATCCGCTGAATTGCAGAGCGCCAAATTCAAATTAAATTACAAAAAATATTAAATTTTCATGAAATCACAAGTGCAGTATAGCAAAACCCAGTTTAGCTTGTTGTTAACCCACCTGGCGTGTCAAATTCCAAAAAAGCTTTACGGCGAAAGCTATCCAAGCGTTTATGTTAGGACAGCTCTCTCAGCAGACAAAACATTACAAACAGCTAGCAGAAAAGTAGATTGGTCACGAAAGTCAGAAAAGCAATAAAATGAATCGCTTACCTTTGATGATGTTTGGATGTTTGCACTCATGAGACAATAAATGTTTGTTTTGTTTCATAAAGATAATTTTTATATCCAAAAATCTCCATTTGGTTGGCTCGTTTTGGGCAGACGAAAATTTCAAATATTATCCGTAAAGTTCGTAGAAACATGTCAAACGTTTTTTATAATCAATCCTCAGGTTGTTTTTACAATAAATAATTGATAACATTTCAACCATACGGTCGCTTTTTCAATAGTAGAGAGAGAGAAAAGGTCTGCTCCAAGCTGTTGGCGCATGCAAAACTCTGGGGACACCCAGCTATGCACTGACGCGATGTGATCATTTTCGCTCATTTTTCAGAATAAAAGCCTGAAACTATGTCTAAAGACTGTTCACACCATGTGGAAGCCATAGGGAAAGGAATCTGGTTGATATCCCTTTAAATGGAGGGAATGCAGGCGATGGAACAGAGAGGGTTTCAAAATAACAGCACAGTAATACAGTCAGGGCACGGCAGAGGACAGGGAGAGCTCTGCAGTGTTGATTTATGACATCTGAATGTGCATTGGATGGCAATAAGATCATACTGAACAGCAATTTCATCAGGTAACATGAATACAGAGCTGGCGAGAGGTTGTTAGAATAGGATGGGAGGCCAAAAGTCTGTATAACCAATAGAGAGTCAGAGTCCCGAATGTGGGAACTAACATAGTCTGTCCCACGGTTGGGTAAAGAAGGTTTGTAGTTAACAAAGTATTACAGGAGTCATGAGGCAAATAACTAAATGCACAAGAAAAAAAAATATATATACACTGCTCAAAAACATAAAGGGAACACTAAAATAACACATCCTAGATCTGAATGAATGAAATATTTTTATTAAATACTTTTTTCTTTATATAGTTGAATGTGCTGACAACAAAATCACACAAAAATTATCAATGGAAATCAAATTTATCAACCCCTGGAGGTCTGGATTTGGAGTCACACTCAAAATTAAAGTGGAAAACCACACTACAGGCTGATCCAACTTTGATGTAATGTCCTTAAAACAAGTCAAAATTAGGCTCAGTAGTGTGTGTGGCCTCCACGTGCCTGTATGACCTCCCGACAACGCCTGGGCATGCTCCTGATGAGGTTGCGGATGGTCTCCTGAGGGATCTCCTCCCAGACCTGGACTAAAGCATCCGCCAACTCTTGGACAGTCTGTGGTGCAACGTGGCGTTAGTGGATGGAGCGAGACATGATGTCCTAGATGTGCTCAATTGGATTCAGGTCTGGGGAATGGGCGGGCCAGTCCATAGCATCAATGCCTTCCTCTTGCAGGAACTGCTGACACACTCCAGCCACATGAGGTCTAGCATTGTCTTGCATTAGGAGGAACCCAGGGCCAACCGCACCAGCATATGGTCTCACAAGGGGTCTGAGGATCTCATCTCGGTACCTAATGGCAGTCAGGCTACCTCTGGCGAGCACATGGAGGGCTGTGCGGCCCCCCAAAGAAATGCCACCCCACACCATGACTGACCCACCTCCAAACCGGTCATGCTGGAGGATGTTGCAGGCAGCAGAACGTTCTCCACGGCGTCTCCAGACTCTGTCACATGTGCTCAGTGTGAACCTGCTTTCATCTGTGAAGAGCACAGGGCGCCAGTGGTGAATTTGCCAATCTTGGTGTTCTCTGGCAAATGCCAAACGTCCTGCACGGTGTTTGACTGTAAGCACAACCCCCACCTGTGGACATCGGGCCCTCATACCACCCTCATGGAGTCTGTTTCTGACCGTTTGAGCAGACACATGCACATTTGTGGCCTGCTGGAGGTCATTTTGCAGGGCTCTGGCAGTGCTCCTCCTTGCACAAAGGCGGAGGTAGCGGTCCTGCTGATGGGTTCTTGACCTCCTACGGCCTCCTCCACGTCTCCTGATGTACTGGCCTGTCTCCTGGTAGCGCCTCCATGCTCTGGACACTATGCTGACAGACACAGCAAACCTTCTTGCCACAGCTCGCATTGATGTGCCATCCTGGATGAGCTGCACTACCTGAGCCACTTGTGTGGGTTGTAGACTCCGTCTCATGCTACCACTAGAGTGAAAGCACCGCCAGCATTCAAAAGTGACCAAAACATCAGCCAGGAAGCATAGGAACTGAGAAGTGGTCTGTGGTTATCACCTGTAGAACCACTCCTTTATTGGGGGTGTCTTGCTAATTGCCTATAATTTCCATCTGTTTAGTCCATTTGCACAACAGCATGTGAGTGTGTATATCACGTGTATATATAGTCTAGTGAGTGTGTATATATTGTCTAGTGAGTGTATATATAGACACGTGAGTGTGTATATAGTCTAGTGAGAGTGTATATAGTCTAGTGAGTGTATATATAGTTTAGTGAGTGTGTATATCGTCTAGTGAGTGTATATATAGTCTAGTGAGTGTGTATATAGTCTAGTGAGTGTATATATAGTCCAGTGAGTGTATATATAGTCTAGTGAGTGTATATATAGTCTAGTGAGTGTATATATAGTCTAGTGAGTGTATAAATAGTCTAGTGAGTGTGTATATAGTGTGTATATATAGTCTAGTGAGTGTGTATATAGTCTATTGAGTGTGTATATAGTCTAGTGAGTGTATATATAGTCTAGTGAGTGTATATATAGTCTAGTGAGTGTGTATATAGTCTAGTGAGTGTATATATAGTCTAGTGAGTGTGTATATAGTCTAGTGAGTGTATATATAGTCTGGTGAGTGTGTATATAGTCTAGTAAGTGTGTATATAGTCTAGTAAGTGTGTATATAGTCTAGTGAGTGTATATATAGTCTAGTGAGTGTATATATAGTCTAGTGAGTATGTATATATAGTCTAGTGAGTGTGTATATATAGTCTAGTGAGTGTGTATATAGTGTGTATATATAGTCTAGTGAGTGTGTATATAGTCTATTGAGTGTGTATATAGTCTAGTGAGTGTATATATAGTCTAGTGAGTGTGTATAGTCTAGTGAGTGTGTATATATAGTCTAGTGAGTGTATATATAGTCTAGTGAGTGTATATATAGTCTAGTGAGTGTATATATAGTCTAGTAAGTGTGTATATAGTCTAGTGAGTGTATATATAGTCTAGTGAGTGTATATATAGTCTAGTGAGAGTGTATATACTCTAGTGAGTGTATATATAGTCTAGTGAGTGTATATATAGTCTAGTGTGTGTATATAGTGTGTATTGTCAAGAGGAAAAAATGTCCCTATCTCTCTCTGTTACAGTATCCAGATAATTGACTACTGGAATGTGATATAGTCTAGTGAGTGTATATATAGTCTAGTGAGTGTATATATAGTCTAGTGAGTGAATATCGTCCAGTGAGCGTGCATAGGGTCAGTGTAGATTAATGGTACCCAAACTATTTAGCAGTCTGGCCATTTAGCAGTCTGGCTTGGTAGCAGAGACTGTCTCTGAGCCTGTTGGTCCGAGAGCCGATGCTTCGGTAGCGTTTGCTGGACGGTAGCAGAGTGAACAGTCTATGGCTTGGGTGGCTGGAGTCTCTGGCCTTGATATAGAGGTGCAGGATGGCAGGGATGTACTGGGCTGTCCACACCACCTTCTGTAGCGCTTTGAGGTCAAGGGCGGTGCAGTTACCGTACCAAGCGGTGATGCAGCCAGTCAAGATGTTCTCGTTGGTGCATTTGTCGAACTTTGAGGATCGGAGGTGCCCATGACAAATCTTTTCAGCCCCCCGAGGGGCTCGAGGCGCTACCGTGCCCTCTTCGTAACTTTTGTGGTGTGTGTGGACCATGTTAAGTCCTTAGTGATGTGAAGGACCTTGGACCTCTCGTCCTGCTCCACTCCAGCCCTGGTGATGTGGATGGGGGCATGCTCTCCACTCTTTCGACCAATAATATTTCTCTAAACAGGGAAGACAGCTTTAATAATATTGAGGTAACTGGTCGAGGCCCATTTCACCTTTATCTGGGATTGATAAAGCTTGCCTTGATTAATGAACCAATAGACTCGTCGCAAAACTGCAAACCCCACCCATCTGACACTACAGGCAGGCCAAATGCTAAAAGTATTTGAAGGAATTCGAATAGTATTTGAACCTTATTCAGAAAATACAGGCTGTAGGGCTTTGAGACTTAGGGGCCAGAAACAGACTCCTGAACAGACACCCAGAACACCTTACAGCCTATAGCAGCGGAGCGGTCATCTGGGTATAGTAGCGGAGCGGTCACCTGGGTATAGTAGCGGAGCGGTCATCTGGGTATAGTAGCGGAGCGGTCACCTGGGTATAGTAGCGGAGCGGTCACCTGGGTATAGTAGCGGAGCGGTCATCTGGGTATAGTAGCAGAGCGGTCACCTGGGTAGAGTAGCGGAGCGGTCATCTGGGTATAGCAGCGGAGCGGTCACCCGGGTATAGCAGCGGAGCGGTCACCCGGGTATAGTAGCGGAGCGGTCACCTGGGTAGAGTAGCGGAGCGGTCACCTGGGTATAGCAGCGGAGCGGTCATCTGGGTATAGTAGCGGAGCGGTCACCTGGGTATAGTAGCGGAGCGGTCACCTGGGTATAGTAGCGGAGCGGTCATCTGGGAATAGTAGCGGAGCGGTCACCTGGGTATAGTAGCGGAGCGGTCACCTGGGTATAGTAGTGGAGCGGTCATCTGGGTATAGTAGCGGAGCGGTCATCTGGGTATAGTAGCGGAGCGGTCATCTGGGTATAGTAGCGGAGCAGTCACCTGGGTATAGTAGCAGAGCGGTCACCTGGGTAGAGTAGCGGAGCGGTCATCTGGGTATAGCAGCGGAGCGGTCACCCGGGTATAGCAGCGGAGCGGTCACCCGGGTATAGTAGCGGAGCGGTCACCTGGGTATAGCAGCGGAGCGGTCATCTGGGTATAGTAGCGGAGCGGTCACCTGGGTATAGTAGCGGAGCGGTCACCTGGGTATAGTAGCGGAGCGGTCATCTGGGAATAGTAGCGGAGCGGTCACCTGGGTATAGTAGCGGAGCGGTCACCTGGGTATAGTAGTGGAGCGGTCATCTGGGTATAGTAGCGGAGCGGTCATCTGGGTATAGTAGCGGAGCGGTCATCTGGGTATAGTAGCGGAGCGGTCATCTGGGTATAGTAGCAGAGCGGTCACCTGGGTAGAGTAGCGGAGCGGTCATCTGGGTATAGCAGCGGAGCGGTCACCTGGGTATTGTAGCGGAGCGGTCATCTCGGTATAGTAGGGGAGCGGTCATCTGGGTATAGTAGGGGAGCGGTCATCTGGGTATAGTAGTGGAGCGGTCATCTGGGTATAGTAGCGGAGGGGTCACCTGAGTAGCGGAGCGGTCACCTGGGTATAGTAGCGGAGCGGTCATCTGGGTATAGTAGCGGAGGTGTCATCTGGGTATAGTAGGGGAGCGGTCATCTGGGTATAGTAGCGGAGCGGTCATCTGGGTAGCGGAGCGGTCATCTGGGTATAGTAGCGGAGCGGTCATCTGGGAATAGTAGCGGAGCGGTCACCTGGGTATAGTGGCGGAGCGGTCACCTGGGTATAGTGGCGGAGCGGTCACCTGAGTATAGTGGCGGAGCGGTCACCTGGGTATAGTAGCGGAGCGGTCACCTGGGTATAGTAGCGGAAGCGGTCACCTGGGTATAGTAGCGGAAGCGGTCACCTGGGTATAGTTGCGGAGCGGTCATCTGGGTATAGTAGTGGAGCGTTCATCTGGGTATAGTAGCGGAGCGGTCACCTGAGTAGCGGAGCGGTCACCTGGGTATAGTAGCGGAGCGGTCATCGGGGGTATAGTAGCGGAGCGGTCATCTGGGTATAGTAGCGGAGCGGTCATCTGGGTATAGTAGCGGAGCGGTCACCTGGGTATAGTAGCGGAGCGGTCATCTGGGTATAGTAGCGGAACGGTCACCTGGGTATAGTAGCGGAGCGGTCATCTGGGTATAGTAGCGGAACGGTCACCTGGGTATAGTAGCGGAGCGGTCACCTGGGTATAGTAGCGGAGTGGCCACCTGGGTATAGTAGCGGAGCGGTCATCTGGGTATAGTAGCGGAGCGGTCATCTGGGTATAGTAGCGGAGCGGTCTTCTGGGTATAGTAGCGGAGCGGTCACCTGGGGATAGTAGCAGAGCGGTCATCTGGGTATAGTAGCGGAGCGGTCACCTGGGTATAGTAGCGGAGCGGTCATCTCGGTATAGTAGGGGAGCGGTCTTCTGGGTATAGTAGCGGAGCGGTCACCTGGGGATAGTAGCGGAGCGGTCATCTGGGTATAGTAGCGGAGCGGTCACCTGGGTATAGTAGCGGAGCGGTCATCTGGGTATAGTAGCAGAACGGTCACCTGGGTATAGTAGCGGAGCGGTCATCTGGGTATAGTAGCGGAGCGGTCATCTGGGTATAGTAGCGGAGCGGTCATCTGGGTATAGTAGCAGAGCGGTCACCTGGGTAGAGTAGCGGAGCGGTCATCTGGGTATAGCAGCGGAGCGGTCACCTGGGTATTGTAGCGGAGCGGTCATCTCGGTATAGTAGGGGAGCGGTCATCTGGGTATAGTAGGGGAGCGGTCATCTGGGTATAGTAGTGGAGCGGTCATCTGGGTATAGTAGCGGAGGGGTCACCTGAGTAGCGGAGCGGTCACCTGGGTATAGTAGCGGAGCGGTCATCTGGGTATAGTAGCGGAGGTGTCATCTGGGTATAGTAGGGGAGCGGTCATCTGGGTATAGTAGCGGAGCGGTCATCTGGGTAGCGGAGCGGTCATCTGGGTATAGTAGCGGAGCGGTCATCTGGGAATAGTAGCGGAGCGGTCACCTGGGTATAGTGGCGGAGCGGTCACCTGGGTATAGTGGCGGAGCGGTCACCTGAGTATAGTGGCGGAGCGGTCACCTGGGTATAGTAGCGGAGCGGTCACCTGGGTATAGTAGCGGAAGCGGTCACCTGGGTATAGTAGCGGAAGCGGTCACCTGGGTATAGTTGCGGAGCGGTCATCTGGGTATAGTAGTGGAGCGTTCATCTGGGTATAGTAGCGGAGCGGTCACCTGAGTAGCGGAGCGGTCACCTGGGTATAGTAGCGGAGCGGTCATCGGGGGTATAGTAGCGGAGCGGTCATCTGGGTATAGTAGCGGAGCGGTCATCTGGGTATAGTAGCGGAGCGGTCACCTGGGTATAGTAGCGGAGCGGTCATCTGGGTATAGTAGCGGAACGGTCACCTGGGTATAGTAGCGGAGCGGTCATCTGGGTATAGTAGCGGAGATCCAGATAATTGACTACTGGAATGTGATATAGTCTAGTGAGTGTATATATAGTCTAGTGAGTGTATATATAGTCTAGTGAGTGAATATCGTCCAGTGAGCGTGCATAGGGTCAGTGTAGATTAATGGTACCCAAACTATTTAGCAGTCTGGCCATTTAGCAGTCTGGCTTGGTAGCAGAGACTGTCTCTGAGCCTGTTGGTCCGAGAGCCGATGCTTCGGTAGCGTTTGCTGGACGGTAGCAGAGTGAACAGTCTATGGCTTGGGTGGCTGGAGTCTCTGGCCTTGATATAGAGGTGCAGGATGGCAGGGATGTACTGGGCTGTCCACACCACCTTCTGTAGCGCTTTGAGGTCAAGGGCGGTGCAGTTACCGTACCAAGCGGTGATGCAGCCAGTCAAGATGTTCTCGTTGGTGCATTTGTCGAACTTTGAGGATCGGAGGTGCCCATGACAAATCTTTTCAGCCCCCCGAGGGGCTCGAGGCGCTACCGTGCCCTCTTCGTAACTTTTGTGGTGTGTGTGGACCATGTTAAGTCCTTAGTGATGTGAAGGACCTTGGACCTCTCGTCCTGCTCCACTCCAGCCCTGGTGATGTGGATGGGGGCATGCTCTCCACTCTTTCGACCAATAATATTTCTCTAAACAGGGAAGACAGCTTTAATAATATTGAGGTAACTGGTCGAGGCCCATTTCACCTTTATCTGGGATTGATAAAGCTTGCCTTGATTAATGAACCAATAGACTCGTCGCAAAACTGCAAACCCCACCCATCTGACACTACAGGCAGGCCAAATGCTAAAAGTATTTGAAGGAATTCGAATAGTATTTGAACCTTATTCAGAAAATACAGGCTGTAGGGCTTTGAGACTTAGGGGCCAGAAACAGACTCCTGAACAGACACCCAGAACACCTTACAGCCTATAGCAGCGGAGCGGTCATCTGGGTATAGTAGCGGAGCGGTCACCTGGGTATAGTAGCGGAGCGGTCATCTGGGTATAGTAGCGGAGCGGTCACCTGGGTATAGTAGCGGAGCGGTCACCTGGGTATAGTAGCGGAGCGGTCATCTGGGTATAGTAGCAGAGCGGTCACCTGGGTAGAGTAGCGGAGCGGTCATCTGGGTATAGCAGCGGAGCGGTCACCCGGGTATAGCAGCGGAGCGGTCACCCGGGTATAGTAGCGGAGCGGTCACCTGGGTAGAGTAGCGGAGCGGTCACCTGGGTATAGCAGCGGAGCGGTCATCTGGGTATAGTAGCGGAGCGGTCACCTGGGTATAGTAGCGGAGCGGTCACCTGGGTATAGTAGCGGAGCGGTCATCTGGGAATAGTAGCGGAGCGGTCACCTGGGTATAGTAGCGGAGCGGTCACCTGGGTATAGTAGTGGAGCGGTCATCTGGGTATAGTAGCGGAGCGGTCATCTGGGTATAGTAGCGGAGCGGTCATCTGGGTATAGTAGCGGAGCAGTCACCTGGGTATAGTAGCAGAGCGGTCACCTGGGTAGAGTAGCGGAGCGGTCATCTGGGTATAGCAGCGGAGCGGTCACCCGGGTATAGCAGCGGAGCGGTCACCCGGGTATAGTAGCGGAGCGGTCACCTGGGTATAGCAGCGGAGCGGTCATCTGGGTATAGTAGCGGAGCGGTCACCTGGGTATAGTAGCGGAGCGGTCACCTGGGTATAGTAGCGGAGCGGTCATCTGGGAATAGTAGCGGAGCGGTCACCTGGGTATAGTAGCGGAGCGGTCACCTGGGTATAGTAGTGGAGCGGTCATCTGGGTATAGTAGCGGAGCGGTCATCTGGGTATAGTAGCGGAGCGGTCATCTGGGTATAGTAGCGGAGCGGTCATCTGGGTATAGTAGCAGAGCGGTCACCTGGGTAGAGTAGCGGAGCGGTCATCTGGGTATAGCAGCGGAGCGGTCACCTGGGTATTGTAGCGGAGCGGTCATCTCGGTATAGTAGGGGAGCGGTCATCTGGGTATAGTAGGGGAGCGGTCATCTGGGTATAGTAGTGGAGCGGTCATCTGGGTATAGTAGCGGAGGGGTCACCTGAGTAGCGGAGCGGTCACCTGGGTATAGTAGCGGAGCGGTCATCTGGGTATAGTAGCGGAGGTGTCATCTGGGTATAGTAGGGGAGCGGTCATCTGGGTATAGTAGCGGAGCGGTCATCTGGGTAGCGGAGCGGTCATCTGGGTATAGTAGCGGAGCGGTCATCTGGGAATAGTAGCGGAGCGGTCACCTGGGTATAGTGGCGGAGCGGTCACCTGGGTATAGTGGCGGAGCGGTCACCTGAGTATAGTGGCGGAGCGGTCACCTGGGTATAGTAGCGGAGCGGTCACCTGGGTATAGTAGCGGAAGCGGTCACCTGGGTATAGTAGCGGAAGCGGTCACCTGGGTATAGTTGCGGAGCGGTCATCTGGGTATAGTAGTGGAGCGTTCATCTGGGTATAGTAGTGGAGCGGTCACCTGAGTAGCGGAGCGGTCACCTGGGTATAGTAGCGGAGCGGTCATCGGGGGTATAGTAGCGGAGCGGTCATCTGGGTATAGTAGCGGAGCGGTCATCTGGGTATAGTAGCGGAGCGGTCACCTGGGTATAGTAGCGGAGCGGTCATCTGGGTATAGTAGCGGAACGGTCACCTGGGTATAGTAGCGGAGCGGTCATCTGGGTATAGTAGCGGAACGGTCACCTGGGTATAGTAGCGGAGCGGTCACCTGGGTATAGTAGCGGAGTGGCCACCTGGGTATAGTAGCGGAGCGGTCATCTGGGTATAGTAGCGGAGCGGTCATCTGGGTATAGTAGCGGAGCGGTCTTCTGGGTATAGTAGCGGAGCGGTCACCTGGGGATAGTAGCAGAGCGGTCATCTGGGTATAGTAGCGGAGCGGTCACCTGGGTATAGTAGCGGAGCGGTCATCTCGGTATAGTAGGGGAGCGGTCTTCTGGGTATAGTAGCGGAGCGGTCACCTGGGGATAGTAGCGGAGCGGTCATCTGGGTATAGTAGCGGAGCGGTCACCTGGGTATAGTAGCGGAGCGGTCATCTGGGTATAGTAGCAGAACGGTCACCTGGGTATAGTAGCGGAGCGGTCATCTGGGTATAGTAGCGGAGCGGTCACCTGGGTATTGTAGCGGAGCGGTCATCTCGGTATAGTAGGGGAGCGGTCTTCTGGGTATAGTAGCGGAGCGGTCACCTGGGGATAGTAGCGGAGCGGTCATCTGGGTATAGTAGCGGAGCGGTCACCTGGGTATTGTAGCGGAGCGGTCATCTGGGTATAGTAGCGGAGCGGTCACCCGGGTATTGTAGCGGAGCGGTCATCTCGGTATAGTAGGGGAGCGGTCATCTGGGCATAGTAGGGGAGCGGTCATCTGGGTATAGTAGTGGAGCGGTCATCTGGGTATAGTAGCGGAGGGGTCACCTGAGTAGCGGAGCGGTCACCTGGGTATAGTAGCGGAGGTGTCATCTGGGTATAGCAGGGGAGCGGTCACCTGGGTATAGTAGCGGAGCGGTCATCTGCGTATAGTAGCGGAGGTGTCATCTGGGTATAGCAGGGGAGCGGTCATCTGGGTATAGTAGCGGAGCGGTCATCTGGGTAGCGGAGCGGTCATCTGGGTATAGTAGCGGAGCGGTCATCTGGGAATAGTAGCGGAGCGGTCACCTGGGTATAGTGGCGGAGCGGTCACCTGGGTATAGTGGCGGAGCGGTCACCTGGGTATAGTGGCGGAGCGGTCACCTGGGTATAGTAGCGGAGCGGTCACCTGGGTATAGTAGCGGAAGCGGTCACCTGGGTATAGTTGCGGAGCGGTCATCTGGGTATAGTAGTGGAGCGTTCATCTGGGTATAGTAGCGGAGCGGTCACCTGAGTAGCGGAGCGGTCACCTGGGTATAGTAGCGGAGCGGTCATCTGGGTATAGTAGCAGAGCGGTCATCCGGGTATAGTAGCGGAGCGGTCACCTGGGTATTGTAGCGGAGCGGTCATCCGGGTATAGTAGCGGAGCGGTCATCTGGGTATAGTAGCGGAGCGGTCATCTGGGAATAGTAGCGGAGCGGTCACCTGGGTATAGTGGCAGAGCGGTCACCTGGGTATAGTGGCAGAGCGGTCACCTGGGTATAGTGGCGGAGCGGTCACCTGGTATAGTGGCGGAGCGGTCACCTGGGTATAGTAGCGGAGCGGTCACCTGGGTATAGTAGCGGAAGCGGTCACCTGGGTATAGTTGCGGAGCGGTCATCTGGGTATAGTAGTGGAGCGTTCATCTGGGTATAGTAGCGGAGCGGTCATCCGGGTATAGTAGCGGAGCGGTCACCTGGGTATTGTAGCGGAGCGGTCATCTGGGTATAGTAGGGGAGCGGTCATCTGGGTATAGTAGCGTAGCGGTCATCTGGGTATAGTAGCGGAGCAGTCACCTGGGTAGCGGAGCAGTCATCTGGGTATAGTAGCGGAGCAGTCATCTGGGTAGCGGAGCGGTCACCTGGGTATAGTAGCGGAGTGGTCACCTGGGTAGAGTAGCGGAGCGGTCACCTGGGCATAGTAGCGGAGCGGTCATCTGGGTAGCGGAGCGGTCATCTGGGTATAGTAGCGGAGCGGTCATCTGGGAATAGTAGCGGAGCGGTCACCTGGGTATAGTGGCGGAGCGGTCACCTGGGTATAGTGGCGGAGCGGTCACCTGGGTATAGTAGCAGAGCGGTCACCTGGGTATATTAGCGGAGCGGTCACCTGGGTATAGTAGCGGAAGCGGTCACCTGGGTATAGTTGCGGAGGGGTCATCTGGGTATAGTAGTGGAGCGGTCATCTGGGTATAGTAGCGGAGCGGTCACCTGAGTAGCGGAGCGGTCATCTGGGTATAGTAGCGGAGCGGTCATCTGGGTATAGTAGCGGAGCGGTCACCTGGGTATAGTAGCGGAGCGGTCACCTGGGTATAGTAGCGGAGCGGTCACCTGGGTATTGTAGCGGAGCGGTCATCTCGGTATAGTAGGGGAGCGGTCTTCTGGGTATAGTAGCGGAGCGGTCACCTGGGGATAGTAGCGGAGCGGTCATCTGGGTATAGTAGCGGAGCGGTCACCTGGGTATTGTAGCGGAGCGGTCATCTCGGTATAGTAGGGGAGCGGTCATCTGGGTATAGTAGCGGAGCGGTCATCTGGGTAGCGGAGCGGTCATCTGGGTATAGTAGCGGAGCGGTCACCTGGGTATAGTGGCGGAGCGGTCACCTGGGTATAGTGGCGGAGCGGTCACCTGGGTATAGTGGCGGAGCGGTCACCTGAGTATAGTGGCGGAGCGGTCACCTGGGTATAGTAGCGGAGCGGTCACCTGGGTATAGTAGCGGAAGCGGTCACCTGGGTATAGTAGCGGAAGCGGTCACCTGGGTATAGTTGCGGAGCGGTCATCTGGGTATAGTAGTGGAGCGTTCATCTGGGTATAGTAGCGGAGCGGTCACCTGAGTAGCGGAGCGGTCACCTGGGTATAGTAGTGGAGCGGTCATCGGGGGTATAGTAGCGGAGCGGTCATCTGGGTATAGTAGCGGAGCGGTCATCTGGGTATAGTAGCGGAGCGGTCACCTGGGTATAGTAGCGGAGCGGTCATCTGGGTATAGTAGCGGAACGGTCACCTGGGTATAGTAGCGGAGCGGTCACCTGGGTATAGTAGCGGAGTGGCCACCTGGGTATAGTAGCGGAGCGGTCATCTGGGTATAGTAGCGGAGCGGTCATCTGGGTATAGTAGCGGAGCGGTCTTCTGGGTATAGTAGCGGAGCGGTCACCTGGGGATAGTAGCAGAGCGGTCATCTGGGTATAGTAGCGGAGCGGTCACCTGGGTATTGTAGCGGAGCGGTCATCTCGGTATAGTAGGGGAGCGGTCTTCTGGGTATAGTAGCGGAGGCGGTCACCTGGGGATAGTAGCGGAGCGGTCATCTGGGTATAGTAGCGGAGCGGTCACCTGGGTATAGTAGCGGAGCGGTCATCTGGGTATAGTAGCAGAACGGTCACCTGGGTATAGTAGCGGAGCGGTCACCTGGGTATAGTAGCGGAGTGGCCACCTGGGTATAGTAGCGGAGCGGTCATCTGGGTATAGTAGCGGAGCGGTCATCTGGGTATAGTAGCGGAGCGGTCTTCTGGGTATAGTAGCGGAGCGGTCACCTGGGGATAGTAGCGGAGCGGGTCATCTGGGTATAGTAGCGGAGCGGTCACCTGGGTATTGTAGCGGAGCGGTCATCTCGGTATAGTAGCGGAGCGGTCACCTGGGGATAGTAGCGGAGCGGTCATCTGGGTATAGTAGCGGAGCGGTCACCTGGGTATTGTAGCGGAGCGGTCATCTCGGTATAGTAGGGGAGCGGTCTTGTGGGTATAGTAGCGGAGCGGTCACCTGGGGATAGTAGCGGAGCGGTCATCTGGGTATAGTAGCGGAGGGGTCACCTGAGTAGCGGAGCGGTCACCTGGGTATAGTAGCGGAGCGGTCATCTGGTATAGTAGCGGAGGTGTCATCTGGGTATAGCAGGGGAGCGGTCACCTGGGTATAGTAGCGGAGCGGTCATCTGGGTATAGTAGCGGAGGTGTCATCTGGGTATAGCAGGGGAGCGGTCATCTGGGTATAGTAGCGGAGCGGTCATCTGGGTAGCGGAGCGGTCATCTGGGTATAGTAGCGGAGCGGTCATCTGGGAATAGTAGCGGAGCGGTCACCTGGGTATAGTGGCGGAGCGGTCACCTGGGTATAGTGGCTGAGCGGTCACCTGGGTATAGTGGCGGAGCGGTCACCTGGGTATAGTAGCGGAGCGGTCACCTGGTATAGTAGCGGAAGCGGTCACCTGGGTATAGTTGCGGAGCGGTCATCTGGGTATAGTAGTGGAGCGTTCATCTGGGTATAGTAGCGGAGCGGTCCACCTGAGTAGCGGAGCGGTCACCTGGGTATAGTAGCGGAGCGGTCATCTGGGTATAGTAGCAGAGCGGTCATCCGGGTATAGTAGCGGAGCGGTCACCTGGGTATTGTAGCGGAGCGGTCATCCGGGTATAGTAGCGGAGCGGTCATCTGGGTATAGTAGCGGAGCGGTCATCTGGGTATAGTAGCGGAGCGGTCATCTGGGAATAGTAGCGGAGGCCGTCACCTGGGTATAGTGGCAGAGCGGTCACCTGGGTATAGTGGCAGAGCGGTCACCTGGGTATAGTGGCGGAGCGTCACCTGGGTATAGTGGCGGAGCGGTCACCTGGGTATAGTAGCGGAGCGGTCACCTGGGTATAGTAGTGGAGCGTTCATCTGGGTATAGTAGCGGAGGCGGTCATCCGGGTAATAGTAGCGGAGCGGTCACCTGGTATTGTAGCGGAGCGGTCATCTGGGTATAGTAGGGGAGCGGTCATCTGGGTATAGTAGCGTAGCGGTCATCTGGGTATAAGTAGCGGAGCAAGTCACCTGGGTAGCGGAGCAGTCATCTGGGTATAGTAGCGGAGCAGTCATCTGGGTAGCGGAGCGGTCACCTGGGTATAGTAAGCGGAGTGGTCACCTGGGTAGAGTAGCGGAGCGGTCACCTGGGCATAGTAGCGAGGTATCTGGTAAGCGAGCGGTCATCTGGGTATAGTAGCGGAGCGGTCATCTGGGAATAGTAGCGGAGCGGTCACCTGGGTATAGTGGCGGAGCGGTCACCTGGGTATAGTGGCGGAGCGGTCACCTGGGTATAGTAGCGAGCGGTCACCTGGGTATATTAGCGGAGCGGTCACCTGGGTATAGTAGCGGAAGCGGTCACCTGGGTATAGTTGCGGAGGGGTTATCTGGTATAGTAGTGGAGCGGTCATCTGGGTATAAGTAGCGGAGCGGTCACCTGAGTAGCGGAGCGGTCATCTGGGTATAGTAGCGGAGCGGTCATCTGGGTATAGTAGCGGAGCGGTCACCTGGGTATAGTAGCGGAGCGGTCACCTGGGTATAGTAGCGGAGCGGTCACCTGGGTATAGTAGCGGAGCGGTCATCTGGTATAGTAGGGGAGCGGTCATCTGGGTATAGTAGCGGAGCGGTCACCTGGGTATAGTAGCGGAGCGGTCATCTGGGTATAGTAGCGGAGCGGTCACCTGGGTATGTAGCGGAGCGGTCATCTGGGTATAGTAGGGAGCGGTCATCTGGGTATAGTAGCGGAGCGGTCATCTGGGTAGCGGAGCGGTCATCTGGGTATAGTAGCGGAGCGGTCACCTGGGTATAGTAGCGGAGCGGTCACCTGGGTATAGTAGCGGAGCGGTCACCTGGGTATAGTAGCGGAGCGGTCACCTGGGTATAGTAGCGGAGCGGTCACCTGGGTATAGTAGCGGAGCGGTCACCTGGGTATAGTAGCGGAGCGGTCACCTGGGTATAGTAGCGGAGCGGTCACCTGGGTATAGTAGCGGAGCGGTCATCTGGGTATAGTAGCGGAGCGGTCATCTGGGTATAGTAGCGGAGCGGTCACCTGAGTAGCGGAGCGGTCACCTGGGTATAGTAGCGGAGCGGTCATGGGGTATAGTAGCGGAGCGGTCATCTGGGTATAGTAGCGGAGCGGTCACCTGGGTATAGTAGCGGAGCGGTCATCTGGGTATAGTAGCGGAGCGGTCACCTGGGTATAGTAGCGGAGCGGTCACCTGGGTATAGTAGCGGAGCGGTCACCTGGTATAGTAGCGGAGCGGTCATCTGGGTATAGTAGCGGAGCGGTCATCTGGGTATAGTAGCGGAGCGGTCATCTGGGTATAGTAGCGGAGCGGTCACCTGGGTATAGTAGCGGAGCGGTCATCTGGGTATAGTAGCGGAGCGGTCACCTGGGTATAGTAGCGGAGCGGTCATCTGGGTATAGTAGGGGAGCGGTCTTCTGGGTATAGTAGCGGAGCGGTCACCTGGGGATAGTAGCGGAGCGGTCATCTGGGTATAGTAGCGGAGCGGTCATCTGGGTATAGTAGCGGAGCGGTCATCTGGGTATAGTAGCGGAGCGGTCATCTGGGTATAGTAGTGGAGCGGTCATCTGGGTATAGTAGCGGAGGGGTCACCTGAGTAGCGGAGCGGTCACCTGGGTATAGTAGCGGAGCGGTCATCTGGGTATAGTAGCGGAGGTGTCATCTGGGTATAGTAGGGGAGCGGTCACCTGGGTATAGTAGCGGAGCGGTCATCTGGGTATAGTAGCGGAGGGTCATCTGGGTATAGTAGCGGAGCGGTCATCTGGGTATAGTAGCGGAGCGGTCATCTGGGTAGCGGAGCGGTCATCTGGGTATAGTAGCGGAGCGGTCATCTGGGTATAGTAGCGGAGCGGTCACCTGGGTATAGTAGCGGAGCGGTCACCTGGGTATAGTAGCGGAGCGGTCACCTGGGTATAGTAGCGGAGCGGTCACCTGGGTATAGTAGCGGAGCGGTCACCTGGGTATAGTAGCGGAGCGGTCACCTGGGTATAGTAGCGGAGCGGTCATCTGGGTATAGTAGCGGAGCGGTCACCTGGGTATAGTAGCGGAGCGGTCACCTGGGTATAGTAGCGGAGCGGTCACCTGGGTATAGTAGCGGAGCGGTCACCTGGGTATAGTAGCGGAGCGGTCACCTGGGTATAGTGGCGGAGCGGTCACCTGGGTATAGTAGCGGAGCGGTCATCTGGGTATAGTAGCGGAGCGGTCACCTGGGTATAGTAGGGGAGTGGTCATCTGGGTATAGTAGCGGAGCGGTCATCTGGTAGCGGAGCGGTCATCTGGGTATAGTAGCGGAGCGGTCATCTGGGTATAGTAGCGGAGCGGTCATCTGGGTAGCGGAGCGGTCACCTGGGTATAGTAGCGGAGCGGTCACCTGGGTATAGTAGCGGAGCGGTCACCTGGGTATAGTAGCGGAAGCGGTCACCTGGGTATAGTAGCGGAGCGGTCATCTGGGTATAGTAGTGGAGCGGTCATCTGGGTATAGTAGCGGAGCGGTCACCTGAGTAGCGGAGCGGTCACCTGGGTATAGTAGCGGAGCGGTCATCTGGGTATAGTAGCGGAGCGGTCATCTGGGTATAGTAGGGGAGCGGTCATCTGGGTATAGTAGCGGAGCGGTCACCTGGGTATAGTAGGGGAGTGGTCATCTGGGTATAGTAGCGGAGCAGTCACCCTGGTAGCGGAGCGGTCATCTGGGTATAGTAGCGGAGCGGTCATCTGGGTATAGTAGCGGAGCGGTCATCTGGGTATAGTAGCGGAGCGGTCACCTGGGTATAGTAGCGGAAGCGGTCACCTGGGTATAGTAGCGGAAGCGGTCACCTGGGTATAGTAGCGGAAGCGGTCACCTGGGTATAGTTGCGGAGCGGTCATCTGGGTATAGTAGTGGAGCGGTCATCTGGGTATAGTAGCGGAGCGGTCACCTGAGTAGCGGAGCGGTCACCTGGGTATAGTAGCGGAGCGGTCATCTGGGTATAGTAGCGGAGCGGTCATCTGGGTATAGTAGCGGAGCGGTCATCTGGGTATAGTAGGGGAGCGGTCATCTGGGTATAGTAGCGGAGCGGTCACCTGGGTATAGTAGGGGAGTGGTCATCTGGGTATAGTAGCGGAGCAGTCACCCTGGTAGCGGAGCGGTCATCTGGGTATAGTAGCGGAGCAGTCACCCTGGTAGCGGAGCGGTCATCTGGGTATAGTAGCGGAGCGGTCATCTGAGTAGCGGAGGCAGTCATCTGGGTATAGTAGCGGAGCGGTCACCTGGGTATAGTTAGCGGAAGCAGTCACCTGGGTATAGTAGCGGAAGCGGTCACCTGGGTATAGTTGCGGAGCGGTCATCTGGGTATAGCAGTGGAAGCGGTCACCTGGGTATAGTTGCGGGAGCGGTCATCTGGGTATAGTAGCGGAGCGGTCACCTGAGTAGCGGAGCGCTCACCTGGTATAGTAGCGGAGCGGTCATCTGGGTATAGTAACGGAGCGGTCACCTGGGTATAGTAGCGGAGCGGTCACCTGGGTATAGTAGCGGAGTGGCAACCTGGGTATAGTAGCGGTGCGGTCATCTGGGATAGTAGCGGAGCGGTCATCTGGTTATAGTATCGGAGCGGTCTTCTGGGTATAGTAGCGGAGCGGTCACCTGGGGATAGTAGCGGAGCGGTCACCTGGGTATTGTAGCGGAGCGGTCACCTCGTTATAGTAGGGGAGCGGTCATCTGGTTATAGCAGGGGAGCGGTCATCTGGGTATAGTAGTGGAGCGGTCATCTGGGTATAGTAGCGGAGGGGTCACCTGAATAGCGGAGCGGTCACCCGGGTATAGGAGCGGAGCGGTCATCTGGGTATAGTAGGGGAGCGGTCATCTGGGTATAGTAGCGGAGCGGTCACCCGGGTATAGAGCGGAGCAGTCACCTGGGTAGCGGAGCGGTCATCTGGGCATAGTAGTGGAGCGGTCATCTGAGTAGCGGAGCAGTCATCTGGGTATAGTAGCGGAGCAGTCATCTGGGTATAGTAGCGGAAGCGGTCACCCGGGTATAGTTGCAGAGCGGTCATCTGGTTATAGTAGCGGAGCGGTCACCTGAGTAGCGGAGCGGTCACCTGGGTATAGTAGCGGAGCGGTCACCCGGGTATAGTAGCGGAGCGGTCACCTGGGTATAGTAGCGGAGCGGTCATCCGGGGAATAGTAGTGGAGCGGTCATCTGGGAATAGTAGCGGAGCGGTCATCTGGGTATAGTAGCGGAGCGGTCATCTGGGAATAGTAGCGGAGCGGTCACCTGGGTTATAGTAGCGGGAAGCGGTCACCTGGGTATAGTTGCGGAGCGTCATCTGGGTATAGTAGTGGAGCGGTCACCTGAGTAGCGGAGCCGTCACCTGGGTATAGTAGCGGAGCGGTCATCTGGGTATAGTAGGGAGCGGTCATCTGGGTATAGTAGCGGAGCGGTCACCTGGGTATAGTAGCGGAGCGGTCACCTGGGTATAGTAGCAGTCATCTGGGTATAGTAGCGGAGCGGTCATCTGAGTAGCGGAGCAGTCATCTGGGTATAGTAGCGGAGCGGTCACCCAGAGTAGCGGAGCGGTCACCTGGGTATAGTAGCGGAGCGGTCACCTGGGTATAGTCGCGGAGCGGTCATCTGGGTATAGTAGCGGAGCGGTCATCTGGGTATAGTAGCGGAAGCGGTCACCTGGGTATAGTAGCGGAAGCGGTCACCTGGGTATAGTTGCGGAGCGGTCATCGGGTATAGTAGTGGAGCAGTCATCTGGGTATAGTAGCGGAGCGGTCACCTGAGTAGCGGAGCGGTCACCTGGGTATAGTAGCGGAGCGGTCATCTGGGTATAGTAGGGGAGCGGTCATCTGGGCATAGTAGCGGAGCGGTCACCTGGGTATAGTAGGGGAGTGGTCATCTGGGTATAGTAGCGGAGCAGTCACCCTGGTAGCGGAGCGGTCATCTGGGTATAGTAGCGGAGCGGTCATCTGAGTAGCGGAGCAGTCATCTGGGTATAGTAGCGGAGCGGTCACCTGGTATAGTAGCGGAAGCGGTCACCTGGGTATAGTAGCGGAGCGGTCACCTGGGTATAGTTGCGGAGCGGTCATCTGGGTATAGCAGTGGAAGCGGTCACCTGGGTATAGTTGCGGAGCGGTCATCTGGGTATAGTAGCGAAGCGGTCACCTGAGTAGCGGAGCGCTCACCTGGGTATAGTAGCGGAGCGGTCATCTGGGTATAGTAGCGGAACGGTCACCTGGGTAAAGTAGCGGAGCGGTCACCTGGGTATAGTAGCGGAGTGGCCACCTGGGTATAGTAGCGGTGCGGTCATCTGGGTATAGTAGCGGAGCGGTCATCTGGGTTATAGTAGCGGAGCGGTCTTCTGGGTATAGTAGCGGAGCGGTCACCTGGGGATAGTAGCGGAGCGGTCATCTGGGTATAGTAGCGGAGCGGTCACCTGGGTATTGTAGCGGAGCGGTCATCTCGGTACAGTAGGGGAGCGGTCATCTGGGTATAGTAGGGGAGCGGTCATCTGGGTATAGTAGTGGAGCGGTCATCTGGGTATAGTAGCGGAGGGGTCACCTGAGTAGCGGAGCGGTCACCTGGGTATAGGAGCGGAAGCGGTCATCTGGGTTATGTAGCGGAGGTGTCATCTGGGTATAGTAGGGGAGCGGTCATCTGGGTATAGTAGCGGAGCGGTCATCTGGGTATAGAGCGGAGCAGTCACCTGAGGTAGCGGAGCGGTCATCCGGGCATAGTAGTGGAGCGGTCACCCGAGTAGCAGAGCAGTCATCTGGGTATAGTAGCGGAGCGGTCATCTGAGTAGCGGAGCAGTCATCTGGGTATAGTAGCGGAGCGGTCATCTGGGTATAGTAGCGGAGCGGTCACCTGGGTATAGTAGCGGAAGCGGTCACCTGGGTATAGTTGCAGAGCGGTCATCTGGTTATAGTAGTGGAGCGGTCACCCGAGTAGCGGAGCGGTCACCTGGGTATAGTAGCGGAGCGGTCACCTGGGTATAGTAGCGGAGCGGACACCCGGGTATAGTAGCGGAGCGGTCATCTGGGAATAGTAGCGGAGCGGTCATCTGGGAATAGTAGCGGAGCGGTCATCTGGGTAGCGGAGCGGTCATCTGGGTATAGTAGCGGAGCGGTCATCTGGGAATAGTAGCGGAGCGGTCACCTGGGTATAGTAGCGGAAGCGGTCACCTGGGTATAGTTGCGGAGCGGTCATCTGGGTATAGTAGTGGAGCGGTCACCTGAGTAGCGGAGCCGTCACGTGGGTATAGTAGCGGAGCGGTCATCTGGGTATAGTAGGGGAGCGGTCATCTGGGTATAGTAGCGGAGCAGTCACCTGGGTAGCGGAGCGGTCATCTGGGCATAGTAGTGGAGCGGTCATCTGAGTAGCAGAGCAGTCATCTGGGTATAGTAGCGGAGCGGTCATCTGAGTAGCGGAGCAGTCATCTGGGTATAGTAGCGGAGGTGTCATCTGGGTATAGTAGGGGAGCGGTCATCTGGGTATAGTAGCGGAGCGGTCATCTGGGTATAGAGCGGAGCAGTCACCTGGGTAGCGGAGCGGTCATCTGGGCATAGTAGTGGAGCGGTCATCTGAGTAGCAGAGCAGTCATCTGGGTATAGTAGCGGAGCGGTCATCTGAGTAGCGGAGCAGTCATCTGGGTATAGTAGCGGAGCGGTCATCTGGGTATAGTAGCGGAGCGGTCTTCTGGGTATAGTAGCGGAGCGGTCACCTGGGGATAGTAGCAGAGCGGTCATCTGGGTATAGTAGCGGAGCGGTCACCTGGGTATTGTAGCGGAGCGGTCATCTCGGTATAGTAGGGGAGTGGTCTTCTGGGTATAGTAACGGAGCAGTCACCTGGGTAGCGGAGCGGTCATCTGGGTATAGTAGCGGAGCGGTCATCTGAGTAGCGGAGCAGTCATCTGGGTATAGTAGCGGAGCGGTCATCTGAGTAGCGGAGCAGTCATCTGGGTATAGTAGAGGAGCGGTCATCTGGGTATAGTAGCGGAGCGGTCACCTGGGTATAGTGGCAGAAGCGGTCACCTGGGTATAGTTGCAGAGCGGTCATCTGGGTATAGTAGCGGAGCGGTCACCTGAGTAGCGGAGCGGTCACCTGGGTATAGTAGCGGAGCGGTCATCTGGGTATAGTAGCGGAACGGTCATCTGGGTATAGTAGCGGAGCGGTCACCTGGGTATAGTAGCGGAGCGGTCATCTGGGTATAGTAGCGGAACGGTCACCTGGTATAGTAAGCGGAGCGGTCACCTGGGTATAGTAGCGGAGCGGCCACCTGGGTATAGTAGTGGAGCGGTCATCTGGGTATAGTAGCGGAGCGGTCACCTGGGTATAGTAGCGGAGCGCTCACCTGGGTATAGTAGCGGAGCGGTCATCTGGGTATAGTAACGGAACGGTCACCTGGGTATAGTAGCGGAGCGGTCACCTGGGTATAGTAGCGGAGTGGCCACCTGGGTATAGTAGCGGTGCGGTCATCTGGGTATAGTAGCGGAGCGGTCATCTGGGTATAGTATCGGAGCGGTCTTCTGGGTATAGTAGCGGAGCGGTCACCTGGGGATAGTAGCGGAGCGGTCACCTGGGTATTGTAGCGGAGCGGTCATCTCGGTATAGTAGGGGAGCGGTCATCCGGGTATAGCAGGAGAGCGGTCATCTGGGTATAGTAGTGGAGCGGTCATCTGGGTATAGTAGCGGAGGGGTCACCTGAATAGCGGAGCGGTCACCTGGGTATAGGAGCGGAGCGGTCACCTGGGTATAGTAGCGGAGCAGTCACACTGGTAGCGGAGCGGTCATCTGGGTATAGTAGCGGAGCGGTCACCTGGGTATAGTAGCGGAGCGGTCATCTGGGTATAGTAGCGGAACGGTCACCTGGGTATAGTAGCGGAGCGGTCACCTGGGTATAGTAGCGGAGTGGCCACCTGGGTATAGTAGCGGAGCGGTCATCTGGGTATAGCAGCGGAGCGGTCACCTGGGTATAGTAGCGGAGCGGTCACCTGGGTATAGTAGCTGAGCGGTCACCTGGGTATAGTAGCGGAGCGGTCACCTGGGTATTGTAGCGGAGCGGTCATCTCGGTATAGTAGGGGAGCGGTCTTCTGGGTATAGTAGCGGAGCGGTCACCTGGGGATAGTAGCGGAGCGGTCATCTGGGTATAGTAGCGGAGCGGTCACCTGGGTATTGTAGCGGAGCGGTCATCTCGGTATAGTAGGGGAGCGGTCATCCGGGTATAGTAGTGGAGCGGTCATCTGGGTATAGTAGCGGAGGGGTCACCTGAGTAATGGAGCGGTCACCTGGGTATAGTAGCGGAGCGGTCATCTGGGTATAGTAGCGGAGGTGTCATCTGGGTATAGCAGGGGAGCGGTCATCTGGGTATAGTAGCGGAGCGGTCATCTGGGTAGCGGAGCGGTCATCTGGGTATAGCAGCGGAGCGGTCATCTGGGAATAGTAGCGGAGCAGTCACCTGGGTATAGTGGCGGAGCGGTCACCTGGGTATAGTGGCGGAGCGGTCACCTGGGTATAGTAGCGGAGCGGTCACCTGGGTATAGTAGCGGAAGCGGTCACCTGGGTATAGTTGCGGAGCGGTCATCTGGGTATAGTAGTGGAGCGTTCATCTGGGTATAGTAGCGGAGCGGTCACCTGAGTAGCGGAGTGGTCACCTGGGTATAGTAGCGGAGCGGTCATCTGGGTATAGTAGCGGAGCGGTCATCTGGGTATAGTAGGGGAGCGGTAATCTGGGTATAGTAGCGGAGCGGTCACCTGGGTATAGTAGGGGAGTGGTCATCTGGGTATAGTAGCGGAGCAGCCACCCTGGTAGCGGAGCGGTCATCTGGGTATAGTAGCGGAGCGGTCATCTGGGTATAGTAGCGGAGCGGTCATCTGAGTATAGTAGCGGAGCGGTCACCTGGGTATAGTAGCGGAAGCGGTCACCTGGGTATAGTAGCGGAAGCGGTCACCTGGGTATAGTAGCGGAAGCGGTCACCTGGGTATAGTTGCGGAGCGGTCATCTGGGTATAGTAGTGGAGCGGTCATCTGGGTATAGTAGCGGAGTGGTCACCTGAGTAGCGGAGCGGTCACCTGGGTATAGTAGCGGAGCGGTCATCTGGGTATAGTAGCGGAGCGGTCATCTGGGTATAGTAGCGGAGCGGTCATCTGGGTATAGTAGGGGAGCGGTCATCTGGGTATAGTAGCGGAGCGGTCACCTGGGTATAGTAGGGGAGTGGTCATCTGGGTATAGTAGCGGAGCAGTCACCCTGGTAGCGGAGCGGTCATCTGGGTATAGTAGCGGAGCAGTCACCCTGGTAGCGGAGCGGTCATCTGGGTATAGTAGCGGAGCGGTCATCTGAGTAGCGGAGCAGTCATCTGGGTATAGTAGCGGAGCGGTCACCTGGGTATAGTAGCGGAAGCAGTCACCTGGGTATAGTAGCGGAAGCGGTCACCTGGGTATAGTTGCGGAGCGGTCATCTGGGTATAGCAGTGGAAGCGGTCACCTGGGTATAGTTGCGGAGCGGTCATCTGGGTATAGTAGCGGAGCGGTCACCTGAGTAGCGGAGCGCTCACCTGGGTATAGTAGCGGAGCGGTCATCTGGGTATAGTAACGGAGCGGTCACCTGGGTATAGTAGCGGAGCGGTCACCTGGGTATAGTAGCGGAGTGGCAACCTGGGTATAGTAGCGGTGCGGTCATCTGGGTATAGTAGCGGAGCGGTCATCTGGTTATAGTATCGGAGCGGTCTTCTGGGTATAGTAGCGGAGCGGTCACCTGGGGATAGTAGCGGAGCGGTCACCTGGGTATTGTAGCGGAGCGGTCACCTCGTTATAGTAGGGGAGCGGTCATCTGGGTATAGCAGGGGAGCGGTCATCTGGGTATAGTAGTGGAGCGGTCATCTGGGTATAGTAGCGGAGGGGTCACCTGAATAGCGGAGCGGTCACCCGGGTATAGGAGCGGAGCGGTCATCTGGGTATAGTAGGGGAGCGGTCATCTGGGTATAGTAGCGGAGCGGTCACCCGGGTATAGAGCGGAGCAGTCACCTGGGTAGCGGAGCGGTCATCTGGGCATAGTAGTGGAGCGGTCATCTGAGTAGCGGAGCAGTCATCTGGGTATAGTAGCGGAGCAGTCATCTGGGTATAGTAGCGGAGCGGTCATCTGGGTATAGTAGCGGAAGCGGTCACCCGGGTATAGTTGCAGAGCGGTCATCTGGTTATAGTAGCGGAGCGGTCACCTGAGTAGCGGAGCGGTCACCTGGGTATAGTAGCGGAGCGGTCACCTGGGTATAGTAGCGGAGCGGTCACCAGGGTATAGTAGCGGAGCGGTCATCCGGGAATAGTAGTGGAGCGGTCATCTGGGAATAGTAGCGGAGCGGTCATCTGGGTATAGTAGCGGAGCGGTCATCTGGGAATAGTAGCGGAGCGGTCACCTGGGTATAGTAGCGGAAGCGGTCACCTGGGTATAGTTGCGGAGCGGTCATCTGGGTATAGTAGTGGAGCGGTCACCTGAGTAGCGGAGCCGTCACCTGGGTATAGTAGCGGAGCGGTCATCTGGGTATAGTAGGGGAGCGGTCATCTGGGTATAGTAGCGGAGCGGTCACCTGGGTATAGTAGCGGAGCGGTCACCTGGGTATAGTAGCAGTCATCTGGGTATAGTAGCGGAGCGGTCATCTGAGTAGCGGAGCAGTCATCTGGGTATAGTAGCGGAGCGGTCACCAGAGTAGCGGAGCGGTCACCTGGGTATAGTAGCGGAGCGGTCACCTGGGTATAGTCGCGGAGCGGTCATCTGGGTATAGTAGCGGAGCGGTCATCTGGGTATAGTAGCGGAAGCGGTCACCTGGGTATAGTAGCGGAAGCGGTCACCTGGGTATAGTTGCGGAGCGGTCATCTGGGTATAGTAGTGGAGCAGTCATCTGGGTATAGTAGCGGAGCGGTCACCTGAGTAGCGGAGCGGTCACCTGGGTATAGTAGCGGAGCGGTCATCTGGGTATAGTAGGGGAGCGGTCATCTGGGCATAGTAGCGGAGCGGTCACCTGGGTATAGTAGGGGAGTGGTCATCTGGGTATAGTAGCGGAGCAGTCACCCTGGTAGCAGAGCGGTCATCTGGGTATAGTAGCGGAGCGGTCATCTGAGTAGCGGAGCAGTCATCTGGGTATAGTAGCGGAGCGGTCACCTGGGTATAGTAGCGGAAG
This sequence comes from Oncorhynchus kisutch, assembly GCF_002021735.2. NCBI lineage: Eukaryota > Metazoa > Chordata > Actinopteri > Salmoniformes > Salmonidae > Oncorhynchus > Oncorhynchus kisutch. The sequence continues at coordinate 1,995,066 of NC_034188.2, forward strand.
CGGTCACCTGGGTATAGTAGCGGAGCGGTCACCTGGGTATAGTTGCGGAGCGGTCATCTGGGTATAGCAGTGGAAGCGGTCACCTGGGTATAGTTGCGGAGCGGTCATCTGGGTATAGTAGCGAAGCGGTCACCTGAGTAGCGGAGCGCTCACCTGGGTATAGTAGCGGAGCGGTCATCTGGGTATAGTAGCGGAACGGTCACCTGGGTAAAGTAGCGGAGCGGTCACCTGGGTATAGTAGCGGAGTGGCCACCTGGGTTAGTAGCGGTGCGGTCATCTGGGTATAGTAGCGGAGCGGTCATCTGGGTATAGTAGCGGAGCGGTCTTCTGGGTATAGTAGCGGAGCGGTCACCTGGGGATAGTAGCGGAGCGGTCATCTGGGTATAGTAGCGGAGCGGTCACCTGGGTATTGTAGCGGAGCGGTCATCTCGGTACAGTAGGGGAGCGGTCATTCTGGGGGGGGTATAGTAGCGGAGCGGTCATCTGGGTATAGTAGTGGAGCGGTCATCTGGGTATAGTAGCGGAGGGGTCACCTGAGTAGCGGAGCGGTCACCTGGGTATAGTAGCGGAGCGGTCATCTGGGTATAGTAGCGGAGGTGTCATCTGGGTATAGTAGGGGAGCGGTCATCTGGGTATAGTAGCGGAGCGGTCATCTGGGTATAGTAGCGGAGCAGTCACCTGGGTAGCGGAGCGGTCATCCGGGCATAGTAGTGGAGCGGTCACCCGAGTAGCAGAGCAGTCATCTGGGTATAGTAGCGGAGCGGTCATCTGAGTAGCGGAGCAGTCATCTGGGTATAGTAGCGGAGCGGTCATCTGGGTATAGTAGCGGAGCGGTCACCTGGGTATAGTAGCGGAGCGGTCACCTGGGTATAGTAGCAGAGCGGTCATCTGGGTATAGTAGCGGAGCGGTCACCTGGGTAGCGGAGCGGTCACCTGGGTATAGTAGCGGAGCGGTCACCTGGGTATAGTAGCGGAGCGGACACCCGGGTATAGTAGCGGAGCGGTCATCTGGGAATAGTAGCGGAGCGTCATCTGGGAATAGTAGCGGAGCGGTTCATCTGGAGGTAGCGGACGGTCATCTGGGTATAGTAGCGGAGCGGGTCATCTGGGAATATAGCGGAGCGGTCACCTGGGTATAGTAGCGGAAGCGGTCACCTGGGTATAGTTGCGGAGCGGTCATCTGGGTATAGTAGTGGAGCGGGTCACCTGAGTAGCGGAGCCGTCACGTGGGTATGAGTAACGGAGCGGTCATTTCTGGGTATAGTAGGGGAGGCGGTCATCTGGGTATAGTAGCGGAGCGGTCACCTGGGTAGCGGAGCGGTCATCTGGGCATAGTAGTGGAGCGGTCATCTGAGTAGCAGAGCAGTCATCTGGGTATAGTAGCGGAGCGGTCATCTGAGTAGCGGAGCGGTCATCTGGGTATAGTAGCGGAGGGGTCATCTGGGTATAGTAGGGGAGCGGTCATCTGGGTATAAGTAGCGGAGCGGATCATCTGGTAATAGAGCGGAGCAGTCACCTGGGTAGCGGAGCGGTCATCTGGGCATAGTAAGTGGAGCGGTCATCTGAGTAGCAGAGCAGTCATCTGGGTATAGTAGCGGAGCGGTCATCTGAGTAGCGGAGCAGTCCATCTGGGTACTAGTAGCGGAGCGGTCATCTGGTAATAGTAGCGGAGCGGTCTTCTGGTATAGTAGCGGAGCGGTCACCTGGGGATAGTAAGCAGAGCGGTCATCTGGGTATGTAGCGGAGCGGTCACCTGGGTATTGTAGCGGAGCGGTCATCTGGGTATAGTAGGGAGTGGTCATCTGGGTATAGTAACGGAGCAGTCACCTGGGTAGCGGAGCGGTCATCTGGGTATAGTAGCGGAGCGGTCATCTGAGTAGCGGAGCAGTCATCTGGGTATAGTAGCGGAGCGGTCATCTGAGTAGCGGAGCAGTCATCTGGGTATAGTAGAGGAGCGGTCATCTGGGTATAGTAGCGGAGCGGTCACCTGGGTATAGTGGCAGAAGCGGTCACCTGGGTATAGTTGCAGAGCGGTCATCTGGGTATAGTAGCGGAGCGGTCACCTGAGTAGCGGAGCGGTCACCTGGGTATAGTAGCGGAGCGGTCATCTGGGTATAGTAGCGGAGCGGTCATCTGGGTATAGTAGCGGAGCGGTCACCTGGGTATAGTAGCGGAGCGGTCATCTGGGTATAGTAGCGGAACGGTCACCTGGGTATAGTAGCGGAGCGGTCACCTGGGTATAGTAGCGGAGCGGCCACCTGGGTATAGTAGTGGAGCGGTCATCTGGGTATAGTAGCGGAGCGGTCACCTGGGTATAGTAGCGGAGCGGTCACCTGGGTATAGTAGCGGAGCGGTCACCTGGGTATAGTAGCGGAGCGGTCATCTGGTATAGTAGCGGAGCGGTCACCTGGGTATTGTAGCGGAGCGGTCATCTGGGTATAGTAGGGGAGCGGTCACCTGGGTATAGTAGCAGAGCAGTCACCTGAGTAGCGGAACGGTCACATGGGTATAGTAGCGGAGCGGTCATCTGGGTATAGTAGCGGAGCGGTCACCTGGGTATAGTAGCGGAGCGGTCACCTGGGTATAGTAGCGGAAGCGGTCACCTGGGTATAGTAGCGGAGCGGTCATCTGGGTATAGTAGCGGAGCGGTCATCTGGGTATAGTAGCGGAAGCGGTCACCTGGGTATAGTAGCGGAAGCGGCCACCTGGGTATAGTTGCAGAGCGGTCATCTGGGTATAGTAGCGGAGCGGTCACCTGAGTAGCGGAGCGGTCACCTGGGTATAGTAGCGGAGCGGTCATCTGGGTATAGTAGCGGAGCGGTCATCTGGGTATAGTAGCGGAGCGGTCATCCGGGTATAGTAGCGGAGCGGTCATCTGGGTATAGTAGCGGAGCGGTCATCTGGGTATAGTAGCGGAGCGGTCATCTGGGTAGCGGAGCAGTCATCTGGGTATAGCAGTGGAGCGGTCACCTGGGTATAGTAGCGGAGCGGTCACCTGGGTATAGTAGCGGAGCGGTCATCTGGGTATAGTAGCGGAGCGGTCACCTGAGTAGCGGAGCGGTCACCTGGGTATAGTAGCGGAGCGGTCATCTGGGTATAGTAGCGGAGCGGTCACCTGGGTATAGTAGCGGAGCGGTCATCTGGGTATAGTAGCGGAGCGGTCACCTGGGTATAGTAGCGGAGCGGTCACCTGGGTATAGTAGCGGAGCGGTCACCTGGGTATAGTAGCGGAGCGGTCACCTGGGTATAGTAGCGGAGCGGTCATCTGGGTATAGTAGCGGAGCGGTCATCTGGGTATAGTACCGGAGCAGTCACCTGGGTAGCGGAGCGGTCATCTGGGTATAGTAGCGGAGCGGTCATCTGAGTAGCGGAGCGGTCATCTGGGTATAGTAGCGGAGCGGTCATCTGAGTAGCGGAGCGGTCATCTGGGTATAGTAGCGGAGCGGTCATCTGGGTATAGTAGCGGAGCGGTCACCTGGGTATAGTGGCGGAGCGGTCACCTGGGTATAGTAGCGGAGCGGTCATCTGGGTATAGTAGCGGAGCGGTCACCTGAGTAGCGGAGCGGTCACCTGGGTATAGTAGCGGAGCGGTCATCTGGGTATAGTAGCGGAGCGGTCATCTGGGTATAGTAGCGGAGCGGTCACCTGGGTATAGTAGCGGAGCGGTCACCTGGGTATAGTAGCGGAGCGGTCACCTGGGTATAGTAGCGGAGCGGTCACCTGGGTATAGTAGCGGAGCGGTCATCTGGGTATAGTAGCGGAGCGGTCACCTGGGTATAGTAGCGGAGCGGTCACCTGGGTATAGTAGCGGAGCGGTCACCTGGGTATAGTAGCGGAGCGGTCACCTGGGTATAGTAGCGGAGCGGTCATCTGGGTATAGTAGCGGAGCGGTCACCTGGGTATTGTAGCGGAGCGGTCATCTGGGTATAGTAGGGGAGCGGTCACCTGGGTATAGTAGCGGAGCAGTCACCTGAGTAGCGGAACGGTCACCTGGGTATAGTAGCGGAGCGGTCATCTGGGTATAGTAGCGGAGCGGTCATCCGAGTAGCGGAGCAGTCACCTGGGTATAGTAGCGGAGCGGTCATCTGAGTAGCGGAGCGGTCATCTGGGTATAGTAGCGGAGCGGTCATCTGGGTATAGTAGCGGAGCGGTCATCTGGGTATAGTAGCGGAGCGGTCATCTGGGTATAGTAGCGGAGCGGTCACCTGAGTAGCGGAGCGGTCACCTGGGTATAGTAGCGGAGCGGTCATCTGGGTATAGTAGCGGAGCGGTCATCTGGGTATAGTAGCGGAGCGGTCATCCGGGTATAGTAGCGGAGCGGTCATCTGGGTATAGTAGCGGAGCGGTCATCTGGGTATAGTAGCGGAGCGGTCATCTGGGTAGCGGAGCGGTCATCTGGGTATAGCAGTGGAGCGGTCACCTGGGTATAGTAGCGGAAGCGGTCACCTGGGTATAGTAGCGGAGCGGTCATCTGGGTATAGTAGCGGAGCGGTCACCTGAGTAGCGGAGCGGTCACCTGGGTATAGTAGCGGAGCGGTCATCTGGGTATAGTAGCGGAGCGGTCACCTGGGTATAGTAGCGGAGCGGTCATCTGGGTATAGTAGCGGAACGGTCACCTGGGTATAGTAGCGGAGCGGTCACCTGGGTATAGTAGCGGAGCGGCCACCTGGGTATAGTAGCGGAGCGGTCATCTGGGTATAGTAGCGGAGCGGTCATCTGGGTATAGTAGCGGAGCAGTCACCTGGGTAGCGGAGCGGTCATCTGGGTATAGTAGCGGAGCGGTCATCTGAGTAGCGGAGCGGTCATCTGGGTATAGTAGCGGAGCGGTCATCTGAGTAGCGGAGCAGTCATCTGGGTATAGTAGCGGAGCGGTCATCTGGGTATAGTAGCGGAGCGGTCACCTGGGTATAGTAGCGGAGCGGTCACCTGGGTATAGTAGCGGAGCGGTCATCTGGGTATAGTAGCGGAGCGGTCACCTGAGTAGCGGAGCGGTCACCTGGGTATAGTAGCGGAGCGGTCATCTGGGTATAGTAGCGGAGCGGTCATCTGGGTATAGTAGCGGAGCGGTCACCTGGGTATAGTAGCGGAGCGGTCACCTGGGTATAGTAGCGGAGCGGTCACCTGGGTATAGTAGCGGAGCGGTCACCTGGGTATAGTAGCGGAGCGGTCACCTGGGTATAGTAGCGGAGCGGTCACCTGGGTATAGTAGCGGAGCGGTCACCTGGGTATAGTTGCGGAGCGGTCACCTGGGTATAGTAGCGGAGCGGTCACCTGGTTATAGTAGCGGAGCGGTCACCTGGGTATTGTAGCGGAGCGGTCACCTGGGTATTGTAGCGGAGCGGTCATCTGGGTATAGTAGGGGAGCGGTCACCTGGGTATAGTAGCGGAGCGGTCACCTGAGTAGCGGAACGGTCACCTGGGTATAGTAGCGGAGCGGTCATCTGGGTATAGTAGCGGAGCGGTCATCCTGAGTAGCGGAGCGGTCACCTGGGTATAGTAGCGGAGCGGTCATCTGAGTAGCGGAGCGGTCATCTGGGTATAGTAGCGGAGCGGTCTGGGTATAGTAGCGGAGCGGTCATCTGGGTATATTAGCGGAGCGGTCACCCGGGTATTGTAGCGGGGCGGTCATCTGGGTATAGTAGGGGAGCGGTCATCTGGGTATAGTAGCGGAGCGGTCACCTGAGTAGCGGAGCGGTCACCTGGGTATAGTAGCGGAGCGGTCACCTGGGTATAGTAGCGGAGCGGTCATCTGGGTATAGTAGCGGAGCGGTCATCTGGGTATAGTAGCGGAGCGGTCATCTGGGTATAGTAGCGGAGCGGTCATCTGGGTATAGTAGCGGAGCGGTCATCTGGGTATAGTAGCGGAGCGGTCACTGGGTATAGTAGCGGAGCGGTCACCTGGGTATAGTAGCGGAGCGGTCACCTGGGTATAGTAGCGGAGCGGTCATCTGGGTATAGTAGCGGAGCGGTCACCTGGGTATAGTAGCGGAGCGGTCACCTGGGTATAGTAGCGGAGCGGTCACCTGGGTATAGTAGCGGAGCGGTCATCTGGGTATAGTAGCGGAGCGGTCATCTGGGTATAGTAGCGGAGCGGTCACCTGGGTATAGTAGCGGAGCGGTCACCTGGGTATAGTAGCGGAGCGGTCATCTGGGTATAGTAGCGGAGCGGTCACCTGAGTAGCGGAGCGGTCACCTGAGTATAGTAGCGGAGCGGTCATCTGGGTATAGTAGCGGAGCGGTCACCTGGGTATAGTAGCGGAGCGGTCATCTGGGTATAGTAGCGGAGCGGTCACCTGGGTATAGTAGCGGAGCGGTCATCTGGGTATAGTAGCGGAGCGGTCATCTGGGTAGCGGAGCGGTCATCTGGGTATAGCAGTGGAGCGGTCACCCGGGTATAGTTGCGGAGCGGTCATCTGGGTATAGTAGCGGAGCGGTCACCTGAGTAGCGGAGCGGTCACCTGGGTATAGTAGCGGAGCGGTCATCTGGGTATAGTAGCGGAGCGGTCACCTGGGTATAGTAGCGGAGCGGTCATCTGGGTATAGTAGCGGAGCGGTCACCTGGGTATAGTAGCGGAGCGGTCACCTGGGTATAGTAGCGGAGCGGTCACCTGGGTATAGTAGCGGAGCGGTCACCTGGGTATAGTAGCGGAGCGGTCATCTGGGTATAGTAGCGGAGCGGTCATCTGGGTATAGTAGCGGAGCGGTCATCTGGGTATAGTAGCGGAGGGGTCACCTGAGTAGCGGAGCGGTCACCTGGGTATAGTAGCGGAGCGGTCATCTGGGTATAGTAGCGGAGCGGTCATCTGGGTATAGTAGCGGAGCGGTCATCTGGGTATAGTAGCGGAGCAGTCACCTGGGTAGCGGAGCGGTCATCTGGGTATAGTAGCGGAGCGGTCATCTGAGTAGCGGAGCGGTCATCTGGGTATAGTAGCGGAGCGGTCATCTGAGTAGCGGAGCGGTCACCTGGGTATAGTAGCGGAAGCGGTCACCTGGGTATAGTTGCAGAGCGGTCATCTGGGTATAGTAGCGGAGCGGTCACCTGAGTAGCGGAGCGGTCACCTGGGTATAGTAGCGGAGCGGTCATCTGGGTATAGTAGCGGAGCGGTCATCTGGGTATAGTAGCGGAGCGGTCACCTGGGTATAGTAGCGGAGCGGTCATCTGGGTATAGTAGCGGAGCGGTCACCTGGGTATAGTAGCGGAGCGGTCACCTGGGTATAGTAGCGGAGCGGCCACCTGGGTATAGTAGCGGAGCGGTCATCTGGGTATAGTAGCGGAGCGGTCACCTGGGTATAGTAGCGGAGCGGTCACCTGGGTATAGTAGCGGAGCGGTCACCTGGGTATAGTAGCGGAGCGGTCATCTGGGTATAGTAGCGGAGCGGTCACCTGGGTATAGTAGCGGAGCGGTCATCTGGGTATAGTAGGGGAGCGGTCATCTGGGTATAGTAGCGGAGCGGTCACCTGAGTAGCGGAGCGGTCACCTGGGTATAGTAGCGGAGCGGTCATCTGGGTATAGTAGCGGAGCGGTCATCCGAGTAGCGGAGCGGTCATCTGGGTATAGTAGCGGAGCGGTCATCTGGGTATAGTAGCGGAGCGGTCATCTGGGTATAGTAGCGGAGCGGTCATCTGGGTATAGTAGCGGAGCGGTCACCTGGGTATAGTAGCGGAAGCGGTCACCTGGGTATAGTAGCGGAAGCGGTCACCTGGGTATAGTAGCGGAGCGGTCACCTGGGTATAGTAGCGGAGCGGTCATCTGGGTATAGTAGCGGAGCGGTCACCTGGGTATAGTAGCGGAGCGGTCACCTGGGTATAGTAGCGGAGCGGTCACCTGGGTATAGTAGCGGAGCGGTCACCTGGGTATAGTAGCGGAGCGGTCATCTGGGTATAGTAGCGGAGCGGTCACCTGAGTAGCGGAGCGGTCACTGGGTATAGTAGCGGAGCGGTCACCTGGGTATAGTAGCGGAGCGGTCACCTGGGTATAGTAGCGGAGCGGTCATCTGGGTATAGTAGCGGAGCGGTCACCTGGGTATAGTAGCGGAGCGGTCACCTGGGTATAGTAGCGGAGCGGTCACCTGGGTATAGTAGCGGAGCGGTCATCTGGGTATAGTAGCGGAGCGGTCACCTGGGTATAGTAGCGGAGCGGTCACCTGGGTATAGTAGCGGAGCGGTCATCTGGGTATAGTAGCGGAGCGGTCACCTGGGTATAGTAGCGGAGCGGTCATCCGGGTATAGTAGGGGAGCGGTCATCTGGGTATAGTAGCGGAGCGGTCACCTGAGTAGCGGAGCGGTCACCTGGGTATAGTAGCGGAGCGGTCACCTGGGTATAGTAGCGGAGCGGTCATCTGGGTATAGTAGCGGAGCGGTCATCTGGGTATAGTAGCGGAGCGGTCACCTGAGTAGCGGAGCGGTCACCTGGGTATAGTAGCGGAGCGGTCATCTGGGTATAGTAGCGGAGCGGTCACCTGGGTATAGTAGCGGAGCGGTCATCTGGGTATAGTAGCGGAGCGGTCACCTGGTAGCGGAGCGGTCACCTGGGTATAGTAGCGGAGCGGTCATCTGAGTAGCGGAGCGGTCATCTGGGTATAGTAGCGGAGCGGTCATCTGGGTATAGTAGCGGAGCGGTCACCTGGGTATAGTAGCGGAGCGGTCACCTGGGTATAGTAGCGGAGCGGTCACCTGGGTATAGTAGCGGAGCGGTCATCTGGGTATAGTAGCGGAGCGGTCATCTGGGTATAGTAGCGGAGCGGTCACCTGGGTAGCGGAGCGGTCATCTGGGTATAGTAGCGGAGCGGTCATCTGAGTAGCGGAGCGGTCATCTGGGTATAGTAGCGGAGCGGTCATCTGGGTATAGTAGCGGAGCGGTCACCTGGGTATAGTAGCGGAGCGGTCACCTGGGTATAGTAGCGGAGCGGTCACCTGGGTATAGTAGCGGAGCGGTCACCTGGGTATAGTAGCGGAGCGGTCACCTGTGTATAGTAGCGGAGCGGTCACCTGGGTATAGTAGCGGAGCGGTCATCTGGGTATAGTAGCGGAGCGGTCATCTGAGTAGCGGAGCGGTCACCTGGGTATAGTAGCGGAGCGGTCATCTGAGTAGCGGAGCGGTCATCTGGGTATAGTAGCGGAGCGGTCATCTGGGTATAGTAGCGGAGCGGTCACCTGGGTATAGTAGAGGAGGCGGTCACCTGGGTATAGTGGAGGGAGCGGTCACCTGGGTATAGTAGCGGAAGCGGTCACCTGGGTATAGTAGCGGAGGGGTCATCTGGGTATAGTAGTGGAGCGGTCATCTGGGTATAGTAGCGGAGCGGTCATCTGGGTATAGTACCGGAGCAGTCACCTGGGTAGCGGAGCGGTCATCTGAGTAGCGGAGCGGTCATCTGGGTATAGTAGCGGAGCGGTCATCTGGGTATAGTAGCGGAGCGGTCACCTGGGTATAGTAGCGGAGCGGTCACCTGGGTATAGTAGCGGAGCGGTCACCTGGGTATAGTAGCGGAGCGGTCACCTGGGTATAGTAGCGGAGCGGTCACCTGGGTATAGTAGCGGAGCGGTCACCTGGGTATAGTAGCGGAGCGGTCATCTGGGTATAGTAGCGGAGCGGTCATCTGGGTATAGTAGCGGAGCGGTCATCTGAGTAGGGGAGCGGTCACCTGGGTATAGTAGCGGAGCAGTCATCTGGGTATAGTAGCGGAGCGGTCATCTGGGTATAGTAGCGGAGCGGTCACCTGGGTATAGTAGAGGAAGCGGTCACCTGGGTATAGTAGAGGAAGCGGTCACCTGGGTATAGTTGCGGAGCGGTCATCTGGGTATAGTAGCGGAGCGGTCACCTGAGTAGCGGAGCGGTCACCTGGGTATAGTAGCGGAGCGGTCATCTGGGTATAGTAGCGGAGCGGTCACCTGGGTATAGTAGCGGAGCGGTCACCTGGGTATAGTAGCGGAGCGGTCACCTGGGTATAGTAGCGGAGCGGTCATCTGGGTATAGTAGCGGAGCGGTCACCTGGGTATAGTAGCGGAGCGGTCATCTGGGTATAGTAGCGGAGCGGTCATCTGGGTATAGTAGCGGAGCGGTCACCTGGGTATAGTAGCGGAGCGGTCACCTGGGTATAGTAGCGGAGCGGTCACCTGGGTATAGTAGCGGAGCGGTCATCTGGGTATAGTAGCGGAGCGGTCATCTGGGTATAGTAGCGGAGCGGTCATCTGGGTATAGTAGCGGAGCGGTCACCTGAGTAGCGGAACGGTCACCTGGGTATAGTAGCGGAGCGGTCATCTGGGTATAGTAGCGGAGCGGTCACCTGGGTATAGTAGCGGAGCGGTCATCTGGGTATAGTAGCGGAGCGGTCATCTGAGTAGCGGAGCGGTCATCTGGGTATAGTAGCGGAGCGGTCACCTGGGTATAGTAGCGGAGCGGTCACCTGGGTATAGTAGCGGAAGCGGTCACCTGGGTATAGTAGCGGAGCGGTCATCTGGGTATAGTAGCGGAGCGGTCACCTGGGTATAGTAGCGGAAGCGGTCACCTGGGTATAGTAGCGGAGCGGACATCTGGGTATAGTAGCGGAGCGGTCACCTGAGTAGCGGAGCGGTCACCTGGGTATAGTAGCGGAGCGGTCATCTGGGTATAGTAGCGGAGCGGTCACCTGGGTATAGTAGCGGAGCGGTCACCTGGGTATAGTAGCGGAGCGGTCACCTGGGTATAGTAGCGGAGCGGTCATCTGGGTATAGTAGCGGAGCGGTCACCTGGGTATAGTAGCGGAGCGGTCATCTGGGTATAGTAGCGGAGCGGTCATCTGGGTATAGTAGCGGAGCGGTCACCTGGGTATAGTAGCGGAGCGGTCGCCTGGGTATAGTAGCGGAGCGGTCACCTGGGTATAGTAGCGGAGCGGTCATCTGGGTATAGTAGCGGAGCGGTCATCTGGGTATAGTAGCGGAGCGTTCATCTGGGTATAGTAGCGGAGCGGTCACCTGAGTAGCGGAGCGGTCACCTGGGTATAGTAGCGGAGCGGTCATCTGGGTATAGTAGCGGAGCGGTCATCTGGGTATAGTAGCGGAGCGGTCATCTGGGTATAGTAGCGGAGCGGTCATCTGAGTAGCGGAGCGGTCATCTGGGTATAGTAGCGGAGCGGTCATCTGGGTATAGTAGCGGAGCGGTCACCTGGGTATAGTAGCGGAGCGGTCACCTGGGTATAGTAGCGGAGCGGTCATCTGGGTATAGTAGCGGAGCGGTCACCTGGGTATAGTAGCGGAGCGGTCACCTGGGTATAGTAGCGGAGCGGTCATCTGGGTATAGTAGCGGAGCGGTCACCTGAGTAGCGGAGCGGTCACCTGGGTATAGTAGCGGAGCGGTCACCTGGGTATAGTAGCGGAGCGGTCATCTGGGTATAGTAGCGGAGCGGTCATCTGGGTATAGTAGCGGAGCGGTCACCTGGGTATAGTAGCGGAGCGGTCACCTGGGTATAGTAGCGGAGCGGTCACCTGGGTATAGTAGCGGAGCGGTCATCTGGGTATAGTAGCGGAGCGGTCATCTGGGTATAGTAGCGGAGCGGTCATCTGGGTATAGTAGCGGAGCGGTCACCTGAGTAGCGGAGCGGTCACCTGGGTATAGTAGCGGAGCGGTCATCTGGGTATAGTAGCGGAGCGGTCATCTGGGTATAGTAGGGGAGCGGTCATCTGGGTATAGTAGCGGAGCGGTCATCTGGGTATAGTACCGGAGCAGTCACCTGGGTAGCGGAGCGGTCATCTGAGTAGCGGAGCAGTCATCTGGGTATAGTAGCGGAGCGGTCATCCGAGTAGCGGAGCGGTCATCTGGGTATAGTAGCGGAGCGGTCATCTGGGTATAGTAGCGGAGCGGTCACCTGGGTATAGTAGCGGAGCGGTCACCTGGGTATAGTGCGGAGCGGTCACCTGGGTATAGTAGCGGAGCGGTCATCTGGGTATAGTAGCGGAGCGGTCACCTGAGTAGCGGAGCGGTCACCTGGGTATAGTAGCGGAGCGGTCATCTGGGTATAGTAGCGGAGCGGTCATCTGGGTATAGTAGCGGAGCGGTCACCTGGGTATAGTAGCGGAGCGGTCACCTGGGTATAGTAGCGGAGCGGTCATCTGGGTATAGTAGCGGAGCGGTCATCTGGGTATAGTAGCGGAGCGGTCACCTGGGTATAGTAGCGGAGCGGTCACCTGGGTATAGTAGCGGAGCGGTCACCTGGGTATAGTAGCGGAGCGGTCATCTGGGTATAGTAGCGGAGCGGTCACCTGGGTATAGTAGCGGAGCGGTCACCTGGGTATAGTAGCGGAGCGGTCATCTGGGTATAGTAGCGGAGCGGTCACCTGGGTATAGTAGCGGAGCGGTCACCTGGGTATAGTAGCGGAGCGGTCACCTGGGTATAGTAGCGGAGCGGTCATCTGGGTATAGTAGCGGAGCGGTCATCTGGGTATAGTAGCGGAGCGGTCACCTGGTATAGCGGAGCGGTCATCTGGGTATAGTAGCGGAGCGGTCATCTGGTAGCGGAGCGGTCATCTGGGTATAGTAGCGGAGCGGTCATCTGAGTAGCGGAGCGGTCATCTGGGTATAGTAGCGGAGCGGTCATCTGGGTAGCGGAGCGGTCATCTGGGTATAGTAGCGGAGCGGTCATCTGGGTATAGTAGCGGAGCGGTCACCTGGGTATAGTAGCGGAGCGGTCACCTGGGTATAGTAGCAGAGCGGTCATCTGGGTATAGTAGCGGAGCGGTCACCTGAGTAGCGGAGCGGTCACCTGGGTATAGTAGCGGAGCGGTCATCTGGGTATAGTAGCGGAGCGGTCACCTGGGTATAGTAGCGGAGCGGTCATCTGGGTATAGTAGCGGAGCGGTCACCGGGTATAGTAGCGGAGCGGTCACCTGGGTATAGTAGCGGAGCGGTCATCTGGGTATAGTAGCGGAGCGGTCACCTGAGTAGCGGAGCGGTCACCTGGGTATAGTAGCGGAGCGGTCATCTGGGTATAGTAGCGGAGCGGTCACCTGGGTATAGTAGCGGAGCGGTCATCTGGGTATAGTAGCGGAGCGGTCACCTGGGTATAGTAGCGGAGCGGTCACCTGGGTATAGTAGCGGAGCGGTCACCTGGGTATAGTAGCGGAGCGGTCATCTGGGTATAGTAGCGGAGCGGTCATCTGGGTATAGTAGCGGAGCGGTCACCTGGGTATAGTAGCGGAGCGGTCATCTGGGTATAGTAGCGGAGCGGTCATCTGGGTATAGTAGCGGAGCGGTCATCTGGGTATAGTAGCGGAGCGGTCACCTGGGTATAGTAGCGGAGCGGTCATCTGGGTATAGTAGCGGAGCGGTCACCTGGGTATAGTAGCGGAGCGGTCACCTGGGTATAGTAGCGGAGCGGTCACCTGGGTATAGTAGCGGAGCGGTCATCTGGGTATAGTAGCGGAGCGGTCATCTGGGTATAGTAGCGGAGCGGTCACCTGGGTATAGTAGCGGAGCGGTCATCTGGGTATAGTAGCGGAGCGGTCATCTGGGTATAGTAGCGGAGCGGTCATCTGGGTATAGTAGCGGAGGGGTCACCTGAGTAGCGGAGCGGTCACCTGGGTATAGTAGCGGAGCGGTCATCTGGGTATAGTAGCGGAGCGGTCATCTGGGTATAGTAGCGGAGCGGTCATCTGGGTATAGTAGCGGAGCGGTCATCTGGGTATAGTAGCGGAGCGGTCACCTGGGTAGCGGAGCGGTCATCTGGGTATAGTAGCGGAGCGGTCATCTGAGTAGCGGAGCAGTCATCTGGGTATAGTAGCGGAGCGGTCATCTGAGTAGCGGAGCAGTCATCTGGGTATAGTAGCGGAGCGGTCATCTGGGTATAGTAGCGGAGCGGTCACCTGGGTATAGTAGCGGAGCGGTCACCTGGGTATAGTAGCGGAGCGGTCATCTGGGTATAGTAGCGGAGCGGTCACCTGGGTATAGTAGCGGAGCGGTCACCTGGGTATAGTAGCGGAGCGGTCATCTGGGTATAGTAGCGGAGCGGTCATCTGGGTATAGTAGCGGAGCGGTCACCTGGGTATAGTAGCGGAGCGGTCACCTGGGTATAGTAGCGGAGCGGTCATCTGGGTATAGTAGCGGAGCGGTCACCTGGGTATAGTAGCGGAGCGGTCACCTGGGTATAGTAGCGGAGCGGTCACCTGGGTATAGTAGCGGAGCGGTCATCTGGGTATAGTAGCGGAGCGGTCATCTGGGTATAGTAGCGGAGCGGTCACCTGGGTAGCGGAGCGGTCATCTGGGTATAGTAGCGGAGCGGTCATCTGAGTAGCGGAGCGGTCATCTGGGTATAGTAGCGGAGCGGTCATCTGAGTAGCGGAGCGGTCATCTGGGTATAGTAGCGGAGCGGTCATCTGGGTATAGTAGCGGAGCGGTCACCTGGGTATAGTAGCGGAGCGGTCACCTGGGTATAGTAGCGGAGCGTTCATCTGGGTATAGTAGCGGAGCGGTCACCTGAGTAGCGGAGCGGTCACCTGGGTATAGTAGCGGAGCGGTCATCTGGGTATAGTAGCGGAGCGGTCACCTGGGTATAGTAGCGGAGCGGTCATCTGGGTATAGTAGCGGAGCGGTCACCTGGGTATAGTAGCGGAGCGGTCATCTGGGCATAGTCGCGGAGCTGTCATCCAGGTATAGTAGCGGAGCGGTCATCTGGGTATAGTAACGGAGCGGTCATCTGGGTATAGTAGCGGAGCGGTCATCTGGGTAGCGGAGCGGTCATCTGGGTATAGTAGCGGAGCGGTCACCTGGGTATAGTAGCGGAAGCGGTCACCTGGGTATAGTTGCGGAGCGGTCATCTGGGTATAGTAGCGGAGCGGTCACCTGAGTAGCGGAGCGGTCACCTGGGTATAGTAGCGGAGCGGTCACCTGGGTATAGTAGCGGAGCGGTCACCTGGGTATAGTAGCGGAGCGGTCATCTGGGTATAGTAGCGGAGCGGTCATCTGGGTATAGTAGCGGAGCGGTCACCTGGGTATAGTAGCGGAGCGGTCATCTGGGTATAGTAGCGGAGCGGTCATCTGGGTATAGTAGCGGAGCGGTCATCTGGGTATAGTAGCGGAGCGGTCACCTGAGTAGCGGAGCGGTCACCTGGGTATAGTAGCGGAGCGGTCATCTGGGTATAGTAGCGGAGGGTCATCTGGGTATAGTAGGGGAGCGGTCATCTGGGTATAGTAGCGGAGCGGTCATCTGGGTATAGTAGCGGAGCGGTCACCTGGGTAGCGGAGCGGTCATCTGGGTATAGTAGCGGAGCGGTCATCTGAGTAGCGGAGCAGTCATCTGGGTATAGTAGCGGAGCGGTCATCTGAGTAGCGGAGCAGTCATCTGGGTATAGTAGCGGAGCGGTCATCTGAGTAGCGGAGCAGTCATCTGGGTATAGTAGCGGAGCGGTCATCTGGGTATAGTAGCGGAGCGGTCATCTGAGTAGCGGAGCGGTCATCTGGGTATAGTAGCGGAGCGGTCATCTGGGTATAGTAGCGGAGCGGTCACCTGGGTATAGTAGCGGAGCGGTCATCTGGGTATAGTAGCGGAGCGGTCACCTGGGTATAGTAGCGGAGCGGTCACCTGGGTATAGTAGCGGAGCGGCCACCTGGGTATAGTAGCGGAGCGGTCATCTGAGTAGCGGAGCGGTCACCTGGGTATAGTAGCGGAGCGGTCATCTGGGTATAGTATCGGAACGGTCACCTGGGTATAGTAGCGGAGCGGTCATCTGGGTATAGTAGCGGAGCGGTCATCCGGGTATAGTAGCGGAGCGGTCACCTGGGTATAGTAGCGGAGCGGACATCTGGGTATAGTAGCGGAGCGGTCACCTGAGTAGCGGAGCGGTCACCTGGGTATAGTAGCGGAGCGGTCATCTGGGTATAGTAGCGGAGCGGTCACCTGGGTATAGTAGCGGAGCGGTCATCTGGGTATAGTAGCGGAACGGTCACCTGGGTATAGTAGCGGAGCGGTCACCTGGGTATAGTAGCGGAGCGGCCACCTGGGTATAGTAGCGGAGCGGTCATCTGGGTATAGTAGCGGAGCGGTCATCTGGGTATAGTAGCGGAGCGGTCACCTGGGTATAGTAGCGGAGCGGTCATCTGGGTATAGTAGGGAGCGGTCATCTGGGTATAGTAGCGGAGCGGTCATCTGGGTATAGTAGCGGAGGGGTCACCTGAGTAGCGGAGCGGTCACCTGGGTATAGTAGCGGAGCGGTCATCTGGGTATAGTAGCGGAGGGTCACCTGGGTATAGTAGGGGAGCGGTCATCTGGGTATAGTAGCGGAGCGGTCATCTGGGTATAGTAGCGGAGCGGTCACCTGGGTAGCGGAGCGGTCATCTGGGTATAGTAGCGGAGCGGTCACCTGAGTATAGTAGCGGAGCGGCCACCTGGGTATAGTAGCGGAGCGGTCATCTGGGTATAGTAGCGGAGCGGTCATCTGGGTATAGTAGCGGAGCGGTCACCTGGGTATAGTAGCGGAGCGGTCACCTGGGTATAGTAGCGGAGCGGTCATCTGGGTATAGTAGCGGAGCGGTCACCTGGGTATAGTAGCGGAGCGGTCACCTGGGTATAGTAGCGGAGCGGTCACCTGGGTATAGTAGCGGAGCGGTCATCTGGGTATAGTAGCGGAGCGGTCATCTGGGTATAGTAGCGGAGCGGTCACCTGGGTAGCGGAGCGGTCATCTGGGTATAGTAGCGGAGCGGTCATCTGAGTAGCGGAGCGGTCATCTGGGTATAGTAGCGGAGCGGTCATCTGAGTAGCGGAGCGGTCATCTGGGTATAGTAGCGGAGCGGTCATCTGGGTATAGTAGCGGAGCGGTCACCTGGGTATAGTAGCGGAAGCGGTCACCTGGGTATAGTTGCAGAGCGGTCATCTGGGTATAGTAGCGGAGCGGTCACCTGAGTAGCGGAGCGGTCACCTGGGTATAGTAGCGGAGCGGTCACCTGGGTATAGTAGCGGAGCGGTCATCTGGGTATAGTAGCGGAGCGGTCACCTGGGTATAGTATCGGAACGGTCACCTGGGTATAGTAGCAGAGCGGTCATCTGGGTATAGTCGCGGAGCTGTCATCCAGGTATAGTAGCGGAGCGGTCATCTGGGTATAGTAACGGAGCGGTCATCTGGGTATAGTAGCGGAGCGGTCATCTGGGTAGCGGAGCGGTCATCTGGGTAGCGGAGCAGTCATCTGGGTATAGCAGTGGAGCGGTCACCTGGGTATAGTAGCGGAAGCGGTCACCTGGGTATAGTTGCGGAGCGGACATTCTGGTTATAGTAGCGGAGCGGTCACCTGAGTAGCGGAGCGGTCACCTGGGTATAGTAGCGGAGCGGTCATCTGGGTATAGTAGCGGAGCGGTCACCTGGGTATAGTAGCGGAGCGGTCACCTGGGTATAGTAGCGGAGCGGCCACCTGGGTATAGTAGCGGAGCGGTCATCTGGGTTTAGTAGCGGAGCGGTCATCTGGGTATAGTAGCGGAGCGGTCACCTGGGTATAGTAGCGGAGCGGTCATCTGGGTATAGTAGGGAGCGGTCATCTGGGTATAGTAGCGGAGCGGTCATCTGGGTATAGTAGCGGAGGGGTCACCTGAGTAGCGGAGCGGTCACCTGGGTATAGTAGCGGAGCGGTCATCTGGGTATAGTAGCGGAGCGGTCATCTGGGTATAGTAGCGGAGCGGTCATCTGGGTATAGTAGCGGAGCGGTCATCTGGGTATAGTAGCGGAGCGGTCACCTGGGTAGCGGAGCGGTCATCTGGGTATAGTAGCGGAGCGGTCATCTGAGTAGCGGAGCAGTCATCTGGGTATAGTAGCGGAGCGGTCATCTGAGTAGCGGAGCAGTCATCTGGGTATAGTAGCGGAGCGGTCATCTGAGTAGCGGAGCAGTCATCTGGGTATAGTAGCGGAACGGTCATCTGGGTATAGTAGCGGAGCGGTCATCTGGGTATAGTAGCGGAGCGGTCATCTGAGTAGCGGAGCAGTCATCTGGGTATAGTAGCGGAGCGGTCATCTGGGTATAGTAGCGGAGCGGTCACCTGGGTATAGTAGCGGAGCGGTCATCTGGGTATAGTAGCGGAGCGGTCACCTGGGTATAGTAGCGGAGCGGTCACCTGGGTATAGTAGCGGAGCGGCCACCTGGGTATAGTAGCGGAGCGGTCATCTGAGTAGCGGAGCGGTCACCTGGGTATAGTAGCGGAGCGGTCATCTGGGTATAGTAGCGGAGCGGTCACCTGGGTATAGTAGCGGAGCGGTCATCTGGGTATAGTCGCGGAGCTGTCATCCGGGTATAGTAGCGGAGCGGTCACCTGGGTATAGTAGCGGAGCGGTCATCTGGGTATAGTAGCGGAGCGGTCACCTGAGTAGCGGAGCGGTCACCTGGGTATAGTAGCGGAGCGGTCACCTGGGTATAGTAGCGGAGCGGTCATCTGGGTATAGTAGCGGAGCGGTCACCTGGGTATAGTAGCGGAGCGGTCACCTGGGTATAGTAGCGGAGCGGTCACCTGGGTATAGTAGCGGAGCGGTCATCTGGGTATAGTAGCGGAGCGGTCATCTGGGTATAGTAGCGGAGCGGTCACCTGGGTATAGTAGCGGAGCGGTCATCTGGGTATAGTAGCGGAGCGGTCATCTGGGTATAGTAGCGGAGCGGTCATCTGGGTATAGTAGCGGAGCGGTCATCTGGGTATAGTAGCGGAGCGGTCACCTGAGTAGCGGAGCGGTCACCTGGGTATAGTAGCGGAGCGGTCATCTGGGTATAGTAGCGGAGGGTCATCTGGGTATAGTAGCGGAGCGGTCATCTGGGTATAGTAGCGGAGCGGTCATCTGGGTATAGTAGCGGAGCGGTCACCTGGGTAGCGGAGCGGTCATCTGGGTATAGTAGCGGAGCGGTCATCTGAGTAGCGGAGCGGTCATCTGGGTATAGTAGCGGAGCGGTCATCTGAGTAGCGGAGCGGTCATCTGGGTATAGTAGCGGAGCGGTCATCTGGGTATAGTAGCGGAGCGGTCACCTGGGTATAGTAGCGGAGCGGTCACCTGGGTATAGTAGCGGAGCGGTCATCTGGGTATAGTAGCGGAGCGGTCACCTGGGTATAGTAGCGGAGCGGTCACCTGGGTATAGTAGCGGAGCGGTCATCTGGGTATAGTAGCGGAGCGGTCATCTGGGTATAGTAGCGGAGCGGTCACCTGGGTATAGTAGCGGAGCGGTCACCTGGGTATAGTAGCGGAGCGGTCATCTGGGTATAGTAGCGGAGCGGTCACCTGGGTATAGTAGCGGAACGGTCACCTGGGTATAGTAGCGGAGCGGCCACCTGTGTATAGTAGCGGAGCGGTCATCTGGGTATAGTAGCGGAGCGGTCATCTGGGTATAGTAGCGGAGCGGTCACCTGGGTAGCGGAGCGGTCATCTGGGTATAGTAGCGGAGCGGTCATCTGAGTAGCGGAGCGGTCATCTGGGTATAGTAGCGGAGCGGTCATCTGAGTAGCGGAGCGGTCATCTGGGTATAGTAGCGGAGCGGTCATCTGGGTATAGTAGCGGAAGCGGTCACCTGGGTATAGTAGCGGAAGCGGTCACCTGGGTATAGTTGCGGAGTGGTCATCTGGGTATAGTAGCGGAGCGGTCACCTGGGTAGCGGAGCGGTCATCTGGGTATAGTAGCGGAGCGGTCATCTGAGTAGCGGAGCAGTCATCTGGGTATAGTAGCGGAGCGGTCATCTGAGTAGCGGAGCAGTCATCTGGGTATAGTAGCGGAGCGGTCATCTGAGTAGCGGAGCAGTCATCTGGGTATAGTAGCGGAGCGGTCATCTGGGTATAGTAGCGGAGCGGTCACCTGGGTATAGTAGCGGAGCGGTCACCTGGGTATAGTAGCGGAGCGGCCACCTGGGTATAGTAGCGGAGCGGTCATCTGGGTATAGTAGCGGAGCGGTCACCTGGGTATAGTAGCGGAGCGGTCACCTGGGTATAGTAGCGGAGCGGTCACCTGGGTATAGTAGCGGAGCGGTCACCTGGGTATAGTAGCGGAGCGGTCATCTGGTTATAGTAGCGGAGCGGTCACCTGGGTATAGTAGCGGAGCGGTCATCTGGGTATAGTAGCGGAGCGGTCACCTGGGTATAGTAGCGGAGCGGTCACCTGAGTAGCGGAGCGGTCACCTGGGTATAGTAGCGGAGCGGTCATCTGGGTATAGTAGCGGAGCGGTCATCCGAGTAGCGGAGCGGTCATCTGGGTATAGTAGCGGAGCGGTCATCTGAGTAGCGGAGCGGTCATCTGGGTATAGTAGCGGAGCGGTCATCTGGGTATAGTAGCGGAGCGGTCATCTGGGTATAGTAGCGGAGCGGTCACCTGGGTATAGTAGCGGAGCGGTCATCTGGGTATAGTAGCGGAGCGGTCATCTGGGTATAGTAGCGGAGCGGTCACCTGAGTAGCGGAGCGGTCACCTGGGTATAGTAGCGGAGCGGTCATCTGGGTATAGTAGCGGAGCGGTCATCTGGGTATAGTAGCGGAGCGGTCATCTGGGTATAGTAGCGGAGCGGTCATCTGGGTATAGTAGCGGAGCGGTCATCTGGGTATAGTAGCGGAGCGGTCACCTGGGTATAGTAGCGGAGCGGTCACCTGGGTATAGTAGCGGAGCGGTCACCTGGGTATAGTAGCGGAGCGGTCATCTGGGTATAGTAGCGGAGCGGTCACCTGGGTATAGTAGCGGAAGCGGTCACCTGGGTATAGTAGCGGAGCGGTCACCTGGGTATAGTTGCGGAGCGGTCATCTGGGTATAGTAGCGGAGCGGTCATCTGGGTATAGTAGCGGAGCGGTCACCTGGGTATAGTAGCGGAGCGGTCACCTGGGTATAGTAGCGGAGCGGTCATCTGGGTATAGTAGCGGAGCGGTCACCTGAGTAGCGGAGCGGTCACCTGGGTATAGTAGCGGAGCGGTCATCTGGGTATAGTAGCGGAGCGGTCATCTGGGTATAGTAGCGGAGCGGTCACCTGGGTATAGTAGCGGAGCGGTCATCTGGGTATAGTAGCGGAGCGGTCACCTGGGTATAGTAGCGGAGCGGTCATCTGGGTATAGTAGCGGAGCGGTCATCTGGGTATAGTAGCGGAGCGGTCATCTGGGTATAGTAGCGGAGCGGTCATCTGGGTAGCGGAGCGGTCATCTGGGTATAGTAGCGGAGCGGTCACCTGGGTATAGTAGCGGAGCGGTCACCTGGGTATAGTAGCGGAGCGGTCATCTGGGTATAGTAGCGGAGCGGTCACCTGAGTAGCGGAGCGGTCACCTGGGTATAGTAGCGGAGCGGTCATCTGGGTATAGTAGCGGAGCGGTCACCTGGGTATAGTAGCGGAGCGGTCATCTGGGTATAGTAGCGGAGCGGTCACCTGGGTATAGTAGCGGAGCGGTCACCTGGGTATAGTAGCGGAGCGGTCACCTGGGTATAGTAGCGGAGCGGTCATCTGGGTATAGTAGCGGAGCGGTCATCTGGGTATAGTAGCGGAGCGGTCACCTGGGTAGCGGAGCGGTCATCTGGGTATAGTAGCGGAGCGGTCATCTGAGTAGCGGAGCGGTCATCTGGGTATAGTAGCGGAGCGGTCATCTGAGTAGCGGAGCGGTCATCTGGGTATAGTAGCGGAGCGGTCATCTGGGTATAGTAGCGGAGCGGTCACCTGGGTATAGTAGCGGAGCGGTCACCTGGGTATAGTTGCAGAGCGGTCATCTGGGTATAGTAGCGGAGCGGTCACCTGAGTAGCGGAGCGGTCACCTGGGTATAGTAGCGGAGCGGTCATCTGGGTATAGTAGCGGAGCGGTCATCTGGGTATAGTAGCGGAGCGGTCATCTGGGTATAGTAGCGGAGCGGTCACCTGGGTATAGTAGCGGAGCGGTCACCTGGGTATAGTAGCGGAGCGGTCATCTGGGTATAGTAGCGGAGCGGTCATCTGGGTATAGTAGCGGAGCGGTCACCTGGGTATAGTAGCGGAGCGGTCACCTGGGTGGTCATCTGGTTATAGTAGCGAAGCGGTCACCCGAGTAGCGGAGCAGTCATCTGGGTATAGTAGCGGAGCAGTCATCTGGGTATAGTAGCGGAGCGGTCACCTGGGTATAGTAGCGGAAGCGGTCACCTGGGTATAGTAGCGGAAGCGGTCACCTGGGTATAGTAGCGGAGCGGTCATCTGGGTATAGTAGCGGAGCGGTCACCTGGGTATAGTAGCGGAAGCGGTCACCTGGGTATAGTAGCGGAAGCGGTCACCTGGGTATAGTTGCGGAGCGGTCATCTGGGTATAGTAGCGGAGCGGTCATCTGGGTATAGTAGCGGAAGCGGTCACCTGGGTATAGTAGCGGAAGCGGTCACCAGGGTATAGTTGCAGAGCGGTCATCTGGGTATAGTAGCGGAGCGGTCACCTGAGTAGCGGAGCGGTCATCTGGGTATAGTAGCGGAAGCGGTCACCTGGGTATAGTAGCGGAAGCGGTCACCTGGGTATAGTTGCAGAGCGGTCATCTGGGTATAGTAGCGGAGCGGTCACCTGAGTAGAGGAGCGGTCACCTGGGTATAGTAGCGGAGCGGTCATCTGGGTATAGTAGCGGAGCGGTCATCTGGGTATAGTAGCGGAGCGGTCACCTGGGTATAGTAGCGGAGCGGTCATCTGGGTATAGTATCGGAACGGTCACCTGGGTATAGTAGCGGAGCGGTCATCTGGGTATAGTCGCGGAGCTGTCATCTGGGTATAGTAGCGGAGCGGTCATCTGGGTATAGTAGCGGAGCGGTCATCTGGGTATAGTAGCGGAGCGGTCATCCGGGTAGCGGAGCGGTCATCTGGGTATAGTAGTGGAGCGGTCACCTGGGTATAGTAGCGGAAGCGGTCACCTGGGTATAGTTGCGGAGCGGACATCTGGGTATAGTAGCGGAGCGGTCACCTGGGTATAGTAGCGGAGCGGTCACCTGGGTATAGTAGCGGAGCGGTCACCTGGGTATAGTAGCGGAGCGGTCACCTGGGTATAGTAGCGGAGCGGTCATCTGGGTATAGTAGCGGAGCGGTCACCTGGGTATAGTAGAGGAGCGGTCACCTGGGTATAGTAGCGGAGCGGCCACCTGGGTATAGTAGCGGAGCGGTCATCTGGGTATAGTAGCGGAGCGGTCATCTGGGTATAGTAGCGGAGCGGTCACCTGGGTAGCGGAGCGGTCATCTGGGTATAGTAGCGGAGCGGTCATCTGAGTAGCGGAGCGGTCATCTGGGTATAGTAGCGGAGCGGTCATCTGAGTAGCGGAGCGGTCATCTGGGTATAGTAGCGGAGCGGTCATCTGGGTATAGTAGCGGAGCGGTCACCTGGGTATAGTAGCGGAGCGGTCACCTGGGTATAGTAGCGGAGCGGTCATCTGGGTATAGTAGCGGAGCGGTCACCTGAGTAGCGGAGCGGTCACCTGGGTATAGTAGCGGAGCGGTCATCTGGGTATAGTAGCGGAGCGGTCATCTGGGTATAGTAGCGGAGCGGTCACCTGGGTATAGTAGCGGAGCGGTCATCTGGGTATAGTAGCGGAACGGTCACCTGGGTATAGTAGCGGAGCGGCCACCTGGGTATAGTAGCGGAGCGGTCATCTGGGTATAGTAGCGGAGCGGTCACCTGGGTATAGTAGCGGAGCGGTCACCTGGGTATAGTAGCGGAGCGGTCACCTGGGTGGTCATCTGGTTATAGTAGCGAAGCGGTCACCCGAGTAGCGGAGCAGTCATCTGGGTATAGTAGCGGAGCAGTCATCTGGGTATAGTAGCGGAGCGGTCACCTGGGTATAGTAGCGGAAGCGGTCACCTGGGTATAGTAGCGGAAGCGGTCACCTGGGTATAGTAGCGGAGCGGTCATCTGGGTATAGTAGCGGAGCGGTCACCTGGGTATAGTAGCGGAAGCGGTCACCTGGGTATAGTAGCGGAAGCGGTCACCTGGGTATAGTTGCGGAGCGGTCATCTGGGTATAGTAGCGGAGCGGTCATCTGGGTATAGTAGCGGAAGCGGTCACCTGGGTATAGTAGCGGAAGCGGTCACCTGGGTATAGTTGCGGAGCGGTCATCTGGGTATAGTAGCGGAGCGGTCACCTGAGTAGCGGAGCGGTCACCTGGGTATAGTAGCGGAGCGGTCATCTGGGTATAGTAGCGGAGCGGTCACCTGGGTATAGTAGCGGAGCGGTCATCTGGGTATAGTATCGGAACGGTCATCTGGGTATAGTCGCGGAGCTGTCATCCGGGTATAGTAGCGGAGCGGTCATCTGGGTATAGTAGCGGAGCGGTCATCTGGGTATAGTAGCGGAGCAGTCATCTGGGTATAGCAGTGGAGCGGTCATCTGGGTATAGCAGCGGAGCGGTCACCTGGGTATAGTAGCGGAGCGGTCACCTGGGTATAGTTGCGGAGCGGACATCTGGGTATAGTAGCGGAGCGGTCACCTGAGTAGCGGAGCGGTCATCTGGGTATAGTAGCGGAGCGGTCACCTGGGTATAGTAGCGGAGCGGTCACCTGGGTATAGTTGCGGAGCGGTCACCTGGGTATAGTAGCGGAGCGGTCATCTGGTTATAGTAGCGGAGCGGTCACCTGGGTATTGAAGCGGGGCGGTCACCCGGGTATAGTAGGGGAGCGGTCATCTGGGTATAGTAGCGGAGCGGTCACCTGAGTAGCGGAGCAGTCACCTGGGTATAGTAGCGGAGCGGTCATCTGGGCATAGTAGCGGAGCGGTCATCTGGGTATAGTAGCGGAGCGGTCATCTGGGTATAGTAGCGGAGCGGTCATCTGGGTATAGTAGCGGAGCGGTCATCTGGGTATAGTAGCGGAGCGGTCATCTGGGTATAGTAGCGGAGCGGTCATCTGGGTATAGTAGCGGAGCGGTCACCTGGGTATAGTAGCGGAGCGGTCACCTGGGTATAGTAGCGGAGCGGTCATCTGGGTATAGTAGCGGAGCGGTCACCTGGGTATAGTAGCGGAGCGGTCATCTGGGTATAGTAGCGGAGCGGTCACCTGGGTATAGTAGCGGAAGCGGTCACCTGGGTATAGTTGCGGAGCGGTCATCTGGGTATAGTAGCGGAGCGGTCACCTGGGTATAGTAGCGGAGCGGTCACCTGGGTATAGTAGCGGAGCGGTCACCTGGGTATAGTAGCGGAGCGGTCACCTGGGTATAGTAGCGGAGCGGTCATCTGGGTATAGTAGCGGAGCGGTCACCTGGGTATAGTAGCGGAGCGGTCACCTGGGTATAGTAGCGGAGCGGCCACCTGGGTATAGTAGCGGAGCGGTCATCTGGGTATAGTAGCGGAGCGGTCACCTGGGTATAGTAGCGGAGCGGTCATCTGGGTATAGTAGCGGAGCGGTCACCTGGGTATTGTAGCGGAGCGGTCATCTGGGTATAGTAGGGGAGCGGTCATCTGGGTATAGTAGCGGAGCGGTCACCTGAGTAGCGGAGCGGTCACCTGGGTATAGTAGCGGAGCGGTCACCTGGGTATTGTAGCGGAGCGGTCAGCTGGGTATAGTAGCGGAGCGGTCATCTGGGTATAGTAGCGGAGCGGTCACCTGAGTAGCGGAGCGGTCACCTGGGTATAGTAGCGGAGCGGTCATCTGGGTATAGTAGCGGAGCGGTCACCTGGGTATAGTAGCGGAGCGGTCACCTGGGTATAGTAGCGGAGCGGTCATCTGGGTATAGTAGCGGAGCGGTCATCTGGGTATAGTAGCGGAGCGGTCATCTGGGTATAGTAGCGGAGCGGTCATCTGGGTATAGTAGCGGAGCGGTCATCTGAGTAGGGGAGCGGTCACCTGGGTATAGTAGCGGAGCGGTCATCTGAGTAGCGGAGCGGTCATCTGGGTATAGTAGCGGAGCGGTCATCTGGGTATAGTAGCGGAGCGGTCACCTGGGTATAGTAGAGGAAGCGGTCACCTGGGTATAGTAGAGGAAGCGGTCACCTGGGTATAGTAGCGGAGCGGTCATCTGGGTATAGTAGCGGAGCGGTCACCTGAGTAGCGGAGCGGTCACCTGGGTATAGTAGCGGAGCGGTCATCTGGGTATAGTAGCGGAGCGGTCACCTGGGTATAGTAGCGGAGCGGTCACCTGGGTATAGTAGCGGAGCGGTCACCTGGGTATAGTAGCGGAGCGGTCATCTGGGTATAGTAGCGGAGCGGTCACCTGGGTATAGTAGCGGAGCGGTCACCTGGGTATAGTAGCGGAGCGGTCATCTGGGTATAGTAGCGGAGCGGTCATCTGGGTATAGTAGCGGAGCGGTCACCTGGGTATAGTAGCGGAGCGGTCACCTGGGTATAGTAGCGGAGCGGTCACCTGGGTATAGTAGCGGAGCGGTCATCTGGGTATAGTAGCGGAGCGTTCATCTGGGTATAGTAGCGGAGCGTTCATCTGGGTATAGTAGCGGAGCGGTCACCTGAGTAGCGGAACGGTCACCTGGGTATAGTAGCGGAGCGGTCATCTGGGTATAGCAGTGGAGCGGTCATCTGGGTATAGGAGCGGAGCGGTCACCTGGGTATAGTAGCGGAGCGGTCATCTGGGTATAGTAGCGGAGCGGTCATCTGGGTATAGTAGCGGAGCGGTCATCTGAGTAGTGGAGCAGTCATCTGGGTATAGTAGCGGAGCGGTCACCTGGGTATAGTAGCGGAAGCGGTCACCTGGGTATAGTAGCGGAAGCGGTCACCTGGGTATAGTTGCGGAGCGGTCATCTGGGTATAGCAGCGGAGTGGTCACCTGGGTATAGTAGCGGAGCGGTCACCTGGGTATAGTAGCGGAGCGGTCATCTGGGTATAGTAGCGGAGCGGTCACCTGAGTAGCGGAGCGGTCACCTGGGTATAGTAGCGGAGCGGTCATCTGGGTATAGTAGCGGAGCGGTCATCTGGGTATAGTAGCGGAGCGGTCACCTGGGTATAGTAGCGGAGCGGTCATCTGGGTATAGTAGCGGAACGGTCACCTGGGTATAGTAGCGGAGCGGTCACCTGGGTATAGTAGCGGAGCGGTCACCTGGGTATAGTAGCGGAGCGGTCATCTGGGTATAGTAGCGGAGCGGTCATCTGGGTATAGTAGCGGAGCGGTCATCTGGGTATAGTAGCGGAGCGGTCATCTGGGTATAGTAGCGGAGCGGTCATCTGGGTATAGTAGCGGAGCGGTCATCTGGGTATAGTAGCGGAGCGGTCTGGGTATAGTAGCGGAGCGGTCATCTGGGTATAGTAGCGGAGCGGTCACCTGGGTATAGTAGCGGAGCGGTCATCTGGGTATAGTAGCGGAGCGGTCATCTGGGTATAGTAGCGGAGCGGTCACCTGAGTAGCGGAGCGGTCACCTGGGTATAGTAGCGGAGCGGTCATCTGGGTATAGTAGCGGAGCGGTCATCTGGGTATAGTAGCGGAGCGGTCATCTGGGTATAGTAGCGGAGCGGTCATCTGGGTATAGTAGCGGAGCGGTCACCTGGGTATAGTAGCGGAGCGGTCACCTGGGTATAGTAGCGGAGCGGTCATCTGGGTATAGTAGCGGAGCGGTCACCTGGGTATAGTAGCGGAGCGGTCACCTGGGTATAGTAGCGGAGCGGTCACCTGGGTATAGTAGCGGAGCGGTCACCTGGGTATAGTAGCGGAGCGGTCACCTGGGTATAGTAGCGGAGCGGTCACCTGGGTATAGTAGCGGAGCGGTCATCTGGGTATAGTAGCGGAGCGGTCACCTGGGTATAGTAGCGGAGCGGTCACCTGGGTATAGTAGCGGAGCGGCCACCTGGGTATAGTAGCGGAGCGGTCATCTGGGTATAGTAGCGGAGCGGTCACCTGGGTATAGTAGCGGAGCGGTCATCTGGGTATAGTAGCGGAGCGGTCACCTGGGTATAGTAGCGGAGCGGTCATCTGGGTATAGTAGCGGAGCGGTCATCTGGGTATAGTAGCGGAGCGGTCACCTGAGTAGCGGAGCGGTCACCTGGGTATAGTAGCGGAGCGGTCACCTGGGTATAGTAGCGGAGCGGTCATCTGGGTATAGTAGCGGAGCGGTCATCTGGGTATAGTAGCGGAGCGGTCACCTGGTAGTAGCGGAGCGGTCACCTGGGTATAGTAGCGGAGCGGTCATCTGGGTATATTAGCGGAGCGGTCACCTGGGTATAGCAGTGGAGTGGTCACCTGGGTATAGTAGCGGAGCGGTCATCTGGGTATAGTAGCGGAGCGGTCATCTGGGTATAGTAGCGGAGCGGTCATCTGGGTATAGTAGCGGAGCGGTCATCTGGGTATAGTAGCGGAGCGGTCATCTGGAGTAGCGGAGCGGTCACCTGGGTATAGTAGCGGAGCGGTCATCTGAGTAGCGGAGCGGTCATCTGGGTATAGTAGCGGAGCGGTCATCTGGGTATAGTAGCGGAGCGGTCACCTGGGTATAGTAGCGGAGCGGTCACCTGGGTATAGTAGCGGAGCGGTCACCTGGGTATAGTAGCGGAGCGGTCATCTGGGTATAGTAGCGGAGCGTTCACCTGAGTAGCGGAGCGGTCACCTGGGTATAGTAGCGGAGCGGTCATCTGGGTATAGTAGCGGAGCGGTCACCTGGGTATAGTAGCGGAGCGGTCACCTGGGTATAGTAGCGGAGCGGTCACCTGGGTATAGTAGCGGAGCGGTCATCTGGGTATAGTAGCGGAGCGGTCACCTGGGTATAGTAGCGGAGCGGTCACCTGGGTATAGTAGCGGAGCGGTCATCTGGGTATAGTAGCGGAGCGGTCATCTGGGTATAGTAGCGGAGCGGTCACCTGGGTATAGTAGCGGAGCGGTCACCTGGGTATAGTAGCGGAGCGGTCACCTGGGTATAGTAGCGGAGCGGTCATCTGGGTATAGTAGCGGAGCGGTCATCTGGGTATAGTAGCGGAGCGGTCATCTGGGTATAGTAGCGGAGCGGTCACCTGAGTAGCGGAGCGGTCACCTGGGTATAGTAGCGGAGCGGTCATCTGGGTATAGTAGCGGAGCGGTCATCTGGGTATAGTAGCGGAGCGGTCACCTGGGTATAGTAGCGGAGCGGTCATCTGGGTATAGTAGCGGAGCGGTCATCTGGGTATAGTAGCGGAGCGGTCATCTGAGTAGCGGAGCGGTCATCTGGGTATAGTAGCGGAGCGGTCACCTGGGTATAGTAGCGGAGCGGTCACCTGGGTATAGTAGCGGAGCGGTCACCTGGGTATAGTAGCGGAGCGGTCATCTGGGTATAGTAGCGGAGCGGTCACCTGGGTATAGTAGCGGAGCGGTCACCTGGGTATAGTAGCGGAGCGGTCATCTGGGTATAGTAGCGGAGCGGTCACCTGAGTAGCGGAGCGGTCACCTGGGTATAGTAGCGGAGCGGTCATCTGGGTATAGTAGCGGAGCGGTCATCTGGGTATAGTAGCGGAGCGGTCACCTGGGTATAGTAGCGGAGCGGTCATCTGGGTATAGTAGCGGAGCGGTCACCTGGGTATAGTAGCGGAGCGGTCACCTGGGTATAGTAGCGGAGCGGTCACCTGGGTATAGTAGCGGAGCGGTCATCTGGGTATAGTAGCGGAGCGGTCATCTGGGTATAGTAGCGGAGCGGTCATCTGGGTATAGTAGCGGAGCGGTCATCTGGGTATAGTAGCGGAGCGGTCACCTGGGTATAGTAGCGGAGCGGTCACCTGGGTATAGTAGCGGAGCGGTCATCTGGGTATAGTAGCGGAGCGGTCACCTGGGTATAGTAGCGGAGCGGTCACCTGGGTATAGTAGCGGAGCGGTCACCTGGGTATAGTAGCGGAGCGGTCATCTGGGTATAGTAGCGGAGCGGTCACCTGGGTATAGTAGCGGAGCGGTCATCTGGGTATAGTAGCGGAGCGGTCACCTGGGTATAGTAGCGGAGCGGTCATCTGGGTATAGTAGCGGAGCGGTCATCTGGGTATAGTAGCGGAGCGGTCACCTGAGTAGCGGAGCGGTCACCTGGGTATAGTAGCGGAGCGGTCACCTGGGTATAGTAGCGGAGCGGTCATCTGGGTATAGTAGCGGAGCGGTCATCTGGGTATAGTAGCGGAGCGGTCACCTGAGTAGCGGAACGGTCACCTGGGTATAGTAGCGGAGCGGTCATCTGGGTATATTAGCGGAGCGGTCACCTGGGTATAGCAGTGGAGTGGTCACCTGGGTATAGTAGCGGAGCGGTCATCTGGGTATAGTAGCGGAGCGGTCATCTGGGTATAGTAGCGGACCGGTCATCTGGGTATAGTAGCGGAGCGGTCATCCGGGTATAGTAGCGGAGCGGTCATCTGAGTAGGGGAGCGGTCACCCGTAGTAGGAGCGGTCATCTGGGTATAGTAGCGGAGCGGTCATCTGAGTAGCGGAGCAGTCATCTGGGTATAGTAGCGGAGCGGTCATCTGGGTATAGTAGCGGAGCGGTCACCTGGGTATAGTAGAGGAAGCGGTCACCTGGGTATAGTAGCGGAGCGGTCACCTGGGTATAGTTGCGGAGCGGTCATCTGGGTATAGTAGCGGAGCGTTCACCTGAGTAGCGGAGCAGTCACCTGGGTATAGTAGCGGAGCGGTCATCTGGGTATAGTAGCGGAGCGGTCACCTGGGTATAGTAGCGGAGCGGTCACCTGGGTATAGTAGCGGAGCGGTCACCTGGGTATAGTAGCGGAGCGGTCATCTGGGTATAGTAGCGGAGCGGTCACCTGGGTATAGTAGCGGAGCGGTCACCTGGGTATAGTAGCGGAGCGGTCATCTGGGTATAGTAGCGGAGCGGTCATCTGGGTATAGTAGCGGAGCGGTCACCTGGGTATAGTAGCGGAGCGGTCACCTGGGTATAGTAGCGGAGCGGTCACCTGGGTATAGTAGCGGAGCGGTCATCTGGGTATAGTAGCGGAGCGGTCATCTGGGTATAGTAGCGGAGCGGTCATCTGGGTATAGTAGCGGAGCGGTCACCTGAGTAGCGGAGCGGTCACCTGGGTATAGTAGCGGAGCGGTCATCTGGGTATAGTAGCGGAGCGGTCATCTGGGTATAGTAGCGGAGCGGTCACCTGGGTATAGTAGCGGAGCGGTCATCTGGGTATAGTAGCGGAGCGGTCATCTGGGTATAGTAGCGGAGCGGTCAGCTGAGTAGCGGAGCGGTCATCTGGGTATAGTAGCGGAGCGGTCACCTGGGTATAGTAGCGGAGCGGTCACCTGGGTATAGTAGCGGAGCGGCCACCTGGGTATAGTAGCGGAGCGGTCATCTGGGTATAGTAGCGGAGCGGTCACCTGGGTATAGTAGCGGAGCGGTCACCTGGGTATAGTTGCGGAGCGGTCATCTGGGTATAGTAGCGGAGCGGTCACCTGAGTAGCGGAGCGGTCACCTGGGTATAGTAGCGGAGCGGTCATCTGGGTATAGTAGCGGAGCGGTCATCTGGGTATAGTAGCGGAGCGGTCACCTGGGTATAGTAGCGGAGCGGTCATCTGGGTATAGTAGCGGAGCGGTCACCTGGGTATAGTAGCGGAGCGGTCACCTGGGTATAGTAGCGGAGCGGTCACCTGGGTATAGTAGCGGAGCGGTCATCTGGGTATAGTAGCGGAGCGGTCATCTGGGTATAGTAGCGGAGCGGTCATCTGGGTATAGTAGCGGAGCGGTCATCTGGGTATAGTAGCGGAGCGGTCATCTGGGTATAGTAGCGGAGCGGTCACCTGGGTATAGTAGCGGAGCGGTCATCTGGGTATAGTAGCGGAGCGGTCACCTGGGTATTGTAGCGGAGCGGTCATCCGGGTATAGTAGGGGAGCGGTCATCTGGGTATAGTAGCGGAGCGGTCACCTGAGTAGCGGAGCGGTCACCTGGGTATAGTAGCGGAGCGGTCACCTGGGTATTGTAGCGGAGCGGTCAGCTGGGTATAGTAGGGGAGCGGTCATCTGGGTATAGTAGGGAGCGGTCATCTGGGTATAGTAGCGGAGCGGTCACCTGAGTAGCGGAACGGTCACCTGGGTATAGTAGCGGAGCGGTCATCTGGGTATAGTAGCGGAGCGGTCATCTGGGTATAGTAGCGGAGCGGTCACCTGGGTATAGCAGTGGAGTGGTCACCTGGGTATAGTAGCGGAGCGGTCATCTGGGTATAGTAGCGGAGCGGTCATCTGGGTATAGTAGCGGAGCGGTCACCTGGGTATAGTAGCGGAGCGGTCATCTGGGTATAGTAGCGGAGCGGTCACCTGGGTATAGTAGCGGAAGCGGTCACCTGAGTAGGGGAGCGGTCACCTGGGTATAGTAGCGGAGCGGTCATCTGAGTAGCGGAGCAGTCATCTGGGTATAGTAGCGGAGCGGTCATCTGGGTATAGTAGCGGAGCGGTCACCTGGGTATAGTAGCGGAGCGGTCACCTGGGTATAGTAGCGGAGCGGTCACCTGGGTATAGTAGCGGAGCGGTCATCTGGGTATAGTAGCGGAGCGGTCACCTGGGTATAGTAGCGGAAGCGGTCACCTGGGTATAGTAGCGGAAGCGGTCACCTGGGTATAGTAGCGGAGCGGTCACCAGAGTAGCGGAGCGGAGCGGTCATCTGGGTATAGTAGCGGAGCGGTCATCTGGGTATAGTAGCGGAGCGGTCATCTGGGTATAGTAGCGGAAGCGGTCACCTGGGTATAGTAGCGGAAGCGGTCACCTGGGTATAGTAGCGGAGCGGTCACCTGGGTATAGTAGCGGAGCGGTCACCTGGGTATAGTAGCGGAGCGGTCACCTGGGTATAGTAGCGGAGCGGTCATCTGGGTATAGTAGCGGAGCGGTCATCTGGGTATAGTAGCGGAGCGGTCATCTGAGTAGGGGAGCGGTCACCTGGGTATAGTAGCGGAGCGGTCATCTGATTAGCGGAGCAGTCATCTGGGTATAGTAGCGGAGCGGTCATCTGGGTATAGTAGCGGAGCGGTCACCTGGGTATAGTAGCGGAAGCGGTCACCTGGGTATAGTAGCGGAGCGGTCACCTGGGTATAGTAGCGGAGGGTCATCTGGGTATAGTAGCGGAGCGGTCATCTGGGTATAGTAGCGGAGCGGTCATCTGGGTATAGTAGCGGAGCGGTCACCTGGGTAGCGGAGCGGTCATCTGGGTATAGTAGCGGAGCGGTTATCTGAGTAGCGGAGCAGTCATCTGGGTATAGTAGCGGAGCGGTCATCTGGGTATAGTAGCGGAGCGGTCACCTGGGTATAGTAGCGGAGCGGTCACCTGGGTATAGTAGCGGAAGCGGTCACCTGGGTATAGTAGCGGAGCGGTCACCTGGGTATAGTAGCGGAGCGGTCACCTGGGTATAGTAGCGGAGCGGTCACCTGGGTATAGTAGCGGAGCGGTCATCTGGGTATAGTAGCGGAGCGGTCATCTGGGTATAGTAGCGGAGCGGTCATCTGAGTAGCGGAGCGGTCACCTGGGTATAGTAGCGGAGCGGTCATCTGAGTAGCGGAGCGGTCATCTGGGTATAGTAGCGGAGCGGTCATCTGGGTATAGTAGCGGAGCGGTCATCTGGGTATAGTAGCGGAGCGGTCATCTGGGTATAGTAGCGGAGCGGTCACCTGGGTATAGTAGCGGAGCGGTCACCTGGGTATAGTAGCGGAGCGGTCATCTGAGTAGCGGAGCGGTCATCTGGGTATAGTAGCGGAGCGGTCACCTGGGTATAGTAGCGGAGCGGCCACCTGGGTATAGTAGCGGAGCGGTCATCTGGGTATAGTAGCGGAGCGGTCACCTGGGTATAGTAGCGGAGCGGTCATCTGGGTATAGTAGCGGAGCGGTCACCTGGGTATAGTAGCGGAGCGGTCATCTGGGTATAGTAGCGGAGCGGTCATCTGGGTATAGTAGCGGAGCGGTCACCTGGGTATAGTAGCGGAGCGGTCACCTGGGTATAGTAGCGGAGCGGTCATCTGGGTATAGTAGCGGAGCGGTCATCTGGGTATAGTAGCGGAGCGGTCATCTGGGTATAGTAGCGGAGCGGTCATCTGGAGTAGCGGAGCGGTCATCTGGGTATAGTAGCGGAGCGGTCATCTGGGTATAGTAGCGGAGCGGTCATCTGTATAGTAGCGGAGCGGTCACCTGGGTATAGTAGCGGAGCGGTCATCTGGGTATAGTAGCGGAGCGGTCATCTGGGTATAGTAGCGGAGCGGTCACCTGGGTATAGTAGCGGAGCGGTCATCTGGGTATAGTAGCGGAGCGGTCATCTGGGTATAGTAGCGGAGCGGTCATCTGGGTATAGTAGCGGAGCGGTCACCTGGGTATAGTAGCGGAGCGGTCATCTGGGTATAGTAGCGGAGCGGTCATCTGGGTATAGTAGCGGAGCGGTCATCTGGGTATAGTAGCGGAGCGGTCATCTGGGTATAGTCGGAGCGGTCACCTGGGTATAGTAGCGGAGCGGTCATCTGGGTATAGTAGCGGAGCGGTCATCTGGGTATAGTAGCGGAGCGGTCACCTGGGTATAGTAGCGGAGCGGTCATCTGGGTATAGTAGCGGAGCGGTCATCTGAGTAGCGGAGCGGTCATCTGGGTATAGTAGCGGAGCGGTCACCTGGGTATAGTAGCGGAGCGGTCACCTGGGTATAGTAGCGGAGCGGTCATCTGGGTATAGTAGCGGAGCGGTCACCTGGGTATAGTAGCGGAGCGGTCACCTGGGTATAGTAGCGGAGCGGTCATCTGGGTATAGTAGCGGAGCGGTCACCTGGTATAGTAGCGGAGCGGTCACCTGGGTATAGTAGCGGAGCGGTCATCTGGGTATAGTAGCGGAGCGGTCATCTGGGTATAGTAGCGGAGCGGTCACCTGGGTATAGTAGCGGAGCGGTCATCTGGGTATAGTAGCGGAGCGGTCATCTGGGTAGCGGAGCGGTCATCTGGGTATAGTAGCGGAGCGGTCATCTGGGTAGCGGAGCGGTCATCTGGGTATAGTAGCGGAGCGGTCACCTGGGTATAGTAGCGGAGCGGTCATCTGGGTATAGTAGCGGAGCGGTCACCTGGGTATAGTAGCGGAGCGGTCATCTGGGTATAGTAGCGGAGCGGTCATCTGGGTATAGTAGCGGAGCGGTCACCTGGGTATAGTAGCGGAGCGGTCATCTGGGTATAGTAGCGGAGCGGTCACCTGAGTAGCGGAGCGGTCATCTGGGTATAGTAGCGGAGCGGTCATCTGGGTATAGTAGCGGAGCGGTCATCTGGGTATAGTAGCGGAGCGGTCACCTGGGTATAGTAGCGGAGCGGTCATCTGGGTATAGTAGCGGAGCGGTCACCTGGGTATAGTAGCGGAGCGGTCACCTGGGTATAGTAGCGGAGCGGTCACCTGGGTATAGTAGCGGAGCGGTCATCTGGGTATAGTAGCGGAGCGGTCATCTGGGTATAGTAGCGGAGCGGTCATCTGGGTATAGTAGCGGAGCGGTCATCTGGGTATAGTAGCGGAGCGGTCACCTGGGTATAGTAGCGGAGCGGTCATCTGGGTATAGTAGCGGAGCGGTCACCTGGGTATAGTAGCGGAGCGGTCATCTGGGTATAGTAGCGGAGCGGTCATCTGGGTATAGTAGCGGAGCGGTCACCTGAGTAGCGGAGCGGTCACCTGGGTATAGTAGCGGAGCGGTCATCTGGGTATAGTAGCGGAGCGGTCATCTGGGTATAGTAGCGGAGCGGTCATCTGGGTATAGTAGCGGAGCGGTCATCTGGGTATAGTAGCGGAGCGGTCACCTGAGTAGCGGAGCGGTCACCTGGGTATAGTAGCGGAGCGGTCATCTGGGTATAGTAGCGGAGCGGTCATCTGGGTATAGTAGCGGAGCGGTCACCTGGGTATAGTAGCGGAGTGGTCACCTGGGTATAGTAGCGGAGCGGTCATCTGGGTATAGTAGCGGAGCGGTCATCTGGGTATAGTAGCGGAGCGGTCACCTGGGTATAGTAGCGGAGCGGTCATCTGGGTATAGTAGCGGAGCGGTCACCTGAGTAGCGGAGCGGTCATCTGGGTATAGTAGCGGAGCGGTCATCTGAGTAGCGGAGCGGTCATCTGGGTATAGTAGCGGAGCGGTCATCTGGGTATAGTAGCGGAGCGGTCATCTGGGTATAGTAGCGGAGCGGTCACCTGGGTAGGGAGCGGTCACCTGGGTATAGTAGCGGAGCGGTCATCTGAGTAGCGGAGCGGTCATCTGGGTATAGTAGCGGAGCGGTCATCTGGGTATAGTAGCGGAGCGGTCATCTGGGTATAGTAGCGGAGCGGTCACCTGGGTATAGTAGCGGAGCGGTCACCTGGGTATAGTAGCGGAGCGGTCACCTGGGTATAGTAGCGGAGCGGTCATCTGGGTATAGTAGCGGAGCGGTCACCTGGGTATAGTAGCGGAGCGGTCACCTGGGTATAGTAGCGGAGCGGTCACCTGGGTATAGTAGCGGAGCGGTCACCTGGGTATAGTAGCGGAGCGGTCATCTGGGTATAGTAGCGGAGCGGTCATCTGGGTATAGTAGCGGAGCGGTCATCTGGGTATAGTAGCGGAGCGGTCACCTGGGTATAGTAGCGGAGCGGTCACCTGGGTATAGTAGCGGAGCGGTCACCTGGGTATAGTAGCGGAGCGGTCACCTGGGTATAGTAGCGGAGCGGTCACCTGGGTATAGTAGCGGACCGGTCATCTGGGTATAGTAGCGGAGCGGTCATCTGGGTATAGTAGCGGAGCGGTCATCTGAGTAGGGGAGCGGTCACCTGGGTATAGTAGCGGAGCGGTCATCTGATTAGCGGAGCAGTCATCTGGGTATAGTAGCGGAGCGGTCATCTGGGTATAGTAGCGGAGCGGTCACCTGGGTATAGTAGAGGAAGCGGTCACCTGGGTATAGTAGAGGAAGCGGTCACCTGGGTATAGTAGCGGAGGGGTCATCTGGGTATAGTAGTGGAGCGGTCATCTGGGTATAGTAGCGGAGCGGTCATCTGGGTATAGTACCGGAGCAGTCACCTGGGTAGCGGAGCGGTCATCTGGGTATAGTAGCGGAGCGGTCACCTGAGTAGCGGAGCGGTCATCTGGGTATAGTAGCGGAGCGGTCATCTGGGTATAGTAGCGGAGCGGTCACCTGGGTATAGTAGCGGAAGCGGTCACCTGGGTATAGTAGCGGAGCGGTCACCTGGGTATAGTAGCGGAGCGGTCACCAGAGTAGCGGAGCGGAGCGGTCACCTGGGTATAGTAGCGGAGCGGTCACCTGGGTATAGTAGCGGACCGGTCATCTGGGTATAGTAGCGGAGCGGTCATCTGGGTATAGTAGCGGAGCGGTCATCTGAGTAGGGAGCGGTCACCTGGGTATAGTAGCGGAGCGGTCATCTGAGTAGCGGAGCGGTCATCTGGGTATAGTAGCGGAGCGGTCATCTGGGTATAGTAGCGGAGCGGTCACCTGGGTATAGTAGAGGAGCGGTCACCTGGGTATAGTAGCGGAGCGGTCACCTGGGTATAGTTGCGGAGCGGTCATCTGGGTATAGTAGCGGAGCGGTCACCTGAGTAGCGGAGCAGTCACCTGGGTATAGTAGCGGAGCGGTCATCTGGGTATAGTAGCGGAACGGTCACCTGGGTATAGTAGCGGAGCGGTCACCTGGGTATAGTAGCGGAGCGGTCACCTGGGTATAGTAGCGGAGCGGTCATCTGGGTATAGTAGCGGAGCGGTCATCTGGGTATAGTAGCGGAGCGGTCATCTGGGTATAGTAGCGGAGCGGTCACCTGGGTATAGTAGCGGAGCGGTCACCTGGGTATAGTAGCGGAGCGGTCACCTGGGTATAGTAGCGGAGCGGTCATCTGGGTATAGTAGCGGAGCGTTCATCTGGGTATAGTAGCGGAGCGGTCACCTGAGTAGCGGAACGGTCACCTGGGTATAGTAGCGGAGCGGTCATCTGGGTATAGTAGTGGAGCGGTCATCTGGGTATAGTAGCGGAGCGGTCACCTGGGTATAGTAGCGGAGCGGTCATCTGGGTATAGTAGCGGAGCGGTCATCTGAGTAGTGGAGCGGTCATCTGGGTATAGTAGCGGAGCGGTCACCTGGGTATAGTAGCGGAGCGGTCACCTGGGTATAGTAGCGGAGCGGTCACCTGGGTATAGTAGCGGAGCGGTCATCTGGGTATAGTAGCGGAGCGGTCACCTGGGTATAGTAGCGGAGCGGTCACCTGGGTATAGTTGCGGAGCGGTCATCTGGGTATAGTAGCGGAGCGGTCACCTGAGTAGCGGAGCGGTCACCTGGTTATAGTCGCGGAGCGGTCATCTGGGTATAGTAGCGGAGCGGTCATCTGGGTATAGTAGCGGAGCGGTCACCTGGGTATAGTAGCGGAGCGGTCATCTGGGTATAGTAGCGGAGCGGTCACCTGGGTATAGTAGCGGAGCGGTCACCTGGGTATAGTAGCGGAGTGGTCACCTGGGTATAGTAGCGGAGCGGTCATCTGGGTATAGTAGCGGTGCGGTCATCTGGGTATAGTAGCGGAGCGGTCATCTGGGTATAGTCGCGGAGCGGTCATCTGGGTATCGGAACGGTCACCTGGGTATAGTAGCGGAGCGGTCATCTGGGTATAGTCGCGGAGCGGTCATCTGGGTATAGTAGCGGAGCGGTCACCTGGGTATAGCAGCGGAGCGGTCATCTGGGTATAGTAGCGGAGCGGTCATCTGAGTAGCGGAGCAGTCATCTGGGTATAGTAGCGGAGCGGTCACCTGGGTATAGTAGCGGAAGCGGTCACCTGGGTATAGCAGCGGAGCGGTCATCTGGGTATAGTAGCGGAGCGGTCATCTGAGTAGCGGAGCAGTCATCTGGGTATAGTAGCGGAGCGGTCATCTGGGTATAGTAGCGGAGCGGTCACCTGGGTATAGTAGCGGAGCGGTCATCTGGGTATAGTAGCGGAGCGGTCATCTGGGTATAGTAGCGGAGCGGTCACCTGGGTATAGTAGCGGAGCGGTCACCTGGGTATAGTAGCGGAGCGGTCATCTGGGTATAGTAGCGGAGCGGTCATCTGGGTAGTGGAGCGGTCATCTGGGTATAGTAGCGGAGCGGTCACCTGGGTATAGTAGCGGAGCGGTCACCTGGGTATAGTAGCGGAGCGGTCACCTGGGTATAGTAGCGGAGCGGTCATCTGGGTATAGTAGCGGAGCGGTCACCTGGGTATAGTAGCGGAGCGGTCACCTGGGTATAGTAGCGGAGCGGTCATCTGGGTATAGTAGCGGAGCGGTCACCTGGGTAGCGGAGCGGTCACCTGGGTATAGTAGCGGAGCGGTCATCTGGGTATAGTAGCGGAGCGGTCATCTGGGTATAGTAGCGGAGCGGTCACCTGGGTATAGTAGCGGAGCGGTCATCTGGGTATAGTAGCGGAGCGGTCACCTGGGTATAGTAGCGGAGCGGTCACCTGGGTATAGTAGCGGAGCGGTCACCTGGGTATAGTAGCGGAGCGGTCATCTGGGTATAGTT
The DNA here is from genome assembly GCF_002021735.2 of Oncorhynchus kisutch. Classification (NCBI taxonomy): domain Eukaryota; kingdom Metazoa; phylum Chordata; class Actinopteri; order Salmoniformes; family Salmonidae; genus Oncorhynchus; species Oncorhynchus kisutch. Next base: position 2,034,321 of record NC_034188.2, read on the forward strand.
GCGGAGCGGTCATCTGGGTATAGCAGTGGAGTGGTCACCTGGGTATAGTAGCGGAAGCGGTCACCTGGGTATAGTAGCGGAGCGGTCACCTGGGTATAGTAGCGGAGCGGTCATCTGGGTATAGTAGCGGAGCGGTCATCTGGGTATAGTAGCGGAGCGGTCACCTGGGTATAGTAGCGGAGCGGTCATCTGGGTATAGTAGCGGAGCGGTCACCTGGGTATAGTAGCGGAGCGGTCATCTGGGTATAGTAGCGGAGCGGTCATCTGAGTAGCGGAGCGGTCATCTGGGTATAGTAGCGGAGCGGTCACCTGGGTATAGTAGCGGAGCGGTCACCTGGGTATAGTAGCGGAGCGGTCATCTGGGTATAGTAGCGGAGCGGTCATCTGAGTAGCGGAGCAGTCATCTGGGTATAGTAGCGGAGCGGTCATCTGGGTATAGTAGCGGAGCGGTCACCTGAGTAGCGGAGCGGTCACCTGGGTATAGTAGCGGAGCGGTCATCTGGGTATAGTAGCGGAGCGGTCATCTGGGTATAGTAGCGGAGCGGTCACCTGGGTATAGTAGCGGAGCGGTCATCTGGGTATAGTAGCGGAGCGGTCATCTGAGTAGCGGAGCGGTCATCTGGGTATAGTAGCGGAGCGGTCACCTGGGTATAGTAGCGGAGCGGTCACCTGGGTATAGTAGCGGAGCGGTCACCTGGGTATAGTAGCGGAGCGGTCATCTGGGTATAGTAGCGGAGCGGTCACCTGGGTATAGTAGCGGAGCGGTCACCTGGGTATAGTAGCGGAGCGGTCATCTGGGTATAGTAGCGGAGCGGTCACCTGAGTAGCGGAGCGGTCACCTGGGTATAGTAGCGGAGCGGTCACCTGGGTATAGTAGCGGAGCGGTCATCTGGGTATAGTAGCGGAGCGGTCATCTGGGTATAGTAGCGGAGCGGTCATCTGGGTATAGCAGCGGAGCGGTCATCTGGGTATAGTAGCGGAGCGGTCATCTAGTAGCGGAGCGGTCATCTGGGTATAGTAGCGGAGCGGTCACCTGGGTATAGTAGCGGAGCGGTCACCTGGGTATAGTAGCGGAGCGGTCATCTGGGTATAGTAGCGGAGCGGTCACCTGGAGTAGCGGAGCGGTCACCTGGGTATAGTAGCGGAGCGGTCATCTGGGTATAGTAGCGGAGCGGTCACCTGGGTATAGTAGCGGAGCGGTCATCTGGGTATAGTAGCGGAGCGGTCACCTGGGTATAGTAGCGGAGCGGTCACCTGGGTATAGTAGCGGAGCGGTCATCTGGGTATAGTAGCGGAGCGGTCATCTGGGTATAGTAGCGGAGCGGTCACCTGGGTATAGTAGCGGAGCGGTCATCTGGGTATAGTAGCGGAGCGGTCATCTGGGTATAGTAGCGGAGCGGTCACTGGGTATAGTAGCGGAGCGGTCATCTGGGTATAGTAGCGGAGCGGTCACCTGGGAGTAGCGGAGCGGTCACCTGGGTATAGTAGCGGAGCGGTCATCTGGGTATAGTAGCGGAGCGGTCATCTGGGTATAGTAGCGGAGCGGTCATCTGGGTATAGTAGCGGAGCGGTCATCTGGGTATAGTAGCGGAGCGGTCACCTGAGTAGCGGAGCGGTCACCTGGGTATAGTAGCGGAGCGGTCATCTGGGTATAGTAGCGGAGCGGTCATCTGGGTATAGTAGCGGAGCGGTCATCTGGGTATAGTAGCGGAGCGGTCATCTGGGTATAGTAGCGGAGCGGTCACCTGGGTAGCGGAGCGGTCATCTGGGTATAGTAGCGGAGCGGTCATCTGAGTAGCGGAGCGGTCACCTGGGTATAGTAGCGGAGCGGTCACTGGGTATAGTAGCGGAGCGGTCATCTGGGTATAGTAGCGGAGCGGTCACCTGGGTATAGTAGCGGAGCGGTCACCTGGGTATAGTAGCGGAGCGGTCATCTGGGTATAGTAGCGGAGCGGTCACCTGGGTATAGTAGCGGAGCGGTCACCTGGGTATAGTAGCGGAGCGGTCACCTGGGTATAGTAGCGGAGCGGTCATCTGGGTATAGTAGCGGAGCGGTCATCTGGGTATAGTAGCGGAGCGGTCACCTGGGTATAGTAGCGGAGCGGTCACCTGGGTATAGTAGCGGAGCGGTCATCTGGGTATAGTAGCGGAGCGGTCATCTGGGTATAGTAGCGGAGCGGTCATCTGGGTATAGTAGCGGAGCGGTCATCTGGGTATAGCGGAGCGGTCACCTGGGTATAGTAGCGGAGCGGTCATCTGGGTATAGTAGCGGAGCGGTCACCTGGGTATAGTAGCGGAGCGGTCATCTGGGTATAGTAGCGGAGCGGTCATCTGGGTATAGTAGCGGAGCGGTCACCTGGGTATAGTAGCGGAGCGGTCATCTGGGTATAGTAGCGGAGCGGTCACCTGAGTAGCGGAGCGGTCACCTGGGTATAGTAGCGGAGCGGTCATCTGGGTATAGTAGCGGAGCGGTCATCTGGGTATAGTAGCGGAGCGGTCATCTGGGTATAGTAGCGGAGCGGTCATCTGGGTATAGTAGCGGAGCGGTCACCTGAGTAGCGGAGCGGTCACCTGGGTATAGTAGCGGAGCGGTCATCTGGGTATAGTAGCGGAGCGGTCATCTGGGTATAGTAGCGGAGCGGTCATCTGGGTATAGTAGCGGAGCGGTCATCTGGGTATAGTACCGGAGCAGTCACCTGGGTAGCGGAGCGGTCATCTGGGTATAGTAGCGGAGCGGTCATCTGAGTAGCGGAGCGGTCACCTGGGTATAGTAGCGGAGCGGTCACCTGGGTATAGTTGCGGAGCGGTCATCTGGGTATAGCAGTGGAGCGGTCACCTGGGTATAGTAGCGGAGCGGTCACCTGGGTAGCGGAGCGGTCACCTGGGTATAGTAGCGGAGCGGTCATCTGGGTATAGTAGCGGAGCGGTCACCTGAGTAGCGGAGCGGTCATCTGGGTATAGTAGCGGAACGGTCACCTGGGTATAGTAGCGGAGCGGTCACCTGGGTATAGTAGCGGAGTGGCCACCTGGGTATAGTAGCGGAGCGGTCATCTGGGTATAGTAGCGGAGCGGTCATCTGGGTATAGTAGCGGAGCGGTCACCTGGGTATTGTAGCAGAGCGGTCATCTGGGTATAGTAGGGGAGCGGTCATCTGGGTATAGTAGCGGAGCGGTCACCTGGGTATAGTAGCGGAGCGGTCATCTGGGTATAGTAGCGGTGCGGTCATCTGGGTATAGTAGCGGAGCGGTCATCTGGGTATAGTCGCGGAGCGGTCATCTGGGTATCGGAACGGTCACCTGGGTATAGTAGCGGAGCGGTCATCTGGGTATAGTCGCGGAGCGGTCATCTGGGTATAGTAGCGGAGCGGTCATCTGGGTATAGTAGCGGAGCGGTCATCTGGGTATAGTAGCGGAGCGGTCATCTGGGTAGCGGAGCGGTCATCTGGGTATAGTAGCGGAGCGGTCACCTGGGTATAGTAGCGGAGCGGTCACCTGGGTATAGTAGCGGAGCGGTCATCTGGGTATAGTAGCGGAGCGGTCACCTGGGTAGTAGCGGAGCGGTCACCTGGGTATAGTAGCGGAGCGGTCATCTGGGTATAGTAGCGGAGCGGTCACTGGGTATAGTAGCGGAGCGGTCATCTGGGTATAGTAGCGGAGCGGTCACCTGGGTATAGTAGCGGAGCGGTCACCTGGGTATAGTAGCGGAGCGGTCATCTGGGTATAGTAGCGGAGCGGTCATCTGGGTATAGTAGCGGAGCGGTCATCTGGGTATAGTAGCGGAGCGGTCACCTGGGTATAGTAGCGGAGCGGTCATCTGGGTATAGTAGCGGAGCGGTCATCTGGGTATAGTAGCGGAGCGGTCACCTGGGTATAGTAGCGGAGCGGTCATCTGGGTATAGTAGCGGAGGGGTCACCTGAGTAGCGGAGCGGTCACCTGGGTATAGTAGCGGAGCGGTCATCTGGGTATAGTAGCGGAGCGGTCATCTGGGTATAGTAGCGGAGCGGTCATCTGGGTATAGTAGTGGAGCGGTCATCTGGGTATAGTAGCGGAGGGGTCACCTGAGTAGCGGAGCGGTCACCTGGGTATAGTAGCGGAGCGGTCATCTGGGTATAGTAGCGGAGCGGTCATCTGGGTATAGTACCGGAGCAGTCACCTGGGTAGCGGAGCGGTCATCTGGGTATAGTAGCGGAGCGGTCATCTGAGTAGCGGAGCGGTCACCTGGGTATAGTAGCGGAGCGGTCATCTGGGTATAGTAGCGGAGCGGTCCCCTGGGTATAGTAGCGGAGCGGTCATCTGGGTATAGTAGCGGAGCGGTCACCTGGGTATAGTAGCGGAGCGGTCATCTGGGTATAGTAGCGGAGCGGTCATCTGGGTATAGTAGCGGAGCGGTCATCTGGGTATAGTAGCGGAGCGGTCATCTGGGTATAGTAGCGGAGCGGTCATCTGGGTATAGCGGAGCGGTCACCTGGGTAGCGGAGCGGTCATCTGGGTATAGTAGCGGAGCGGTCATCTGAGTAGCGGAGCGGTCATCTGGGTATAGTAGCGGAGCGGTCATCTGAGTAGCGGAGCGGTCACCTGGGTATAGTAGCGGAGCGGTCATCTGGGTATAGTAGCGGAGCGGTCACCTGGGTATAGTAGCGGAGCGGTCACTGGGTATAGTAGCGGAGCGGTCACCTGGGTATAGTAGCGGAGCGGTCACCTGAGTAGCGGAGCGGTCACCTGGGTATAGTAGCGGAGCGGTCATCTGGGTATAGTAGCGGAGCGGTCATCTGGGTATAGTAGCGGAGCGGTCATCTGGGTATAGTAGCGGAGCGGTCATCTGGGTATAGTAGCGGAGCGGTCATCTGGGTATAGTAGCGGAGCGGTCACCTGGTATAGTAGCGGAGCGGTCATCTGGGTATAGTAGCGGAGCGGTCACCTGAGTAGCGGAGCGGTCATCTGGGTATAGTAGCGGAGCGGTCATCTGAGTAGCGGAGCGGTCATCTGGGTATAGTAGCGGAGCGGTCATCTGGGTATAGTAGCGGAGCGGTCACCTGGGTATAGTAGCGGAGCGGTCACCTGGGTATAGTAGCGGAGCGGTCATCTGGGTATAGTAGCGGAGCGGTCACCTGAGTAGCGGAGCGGTCATCTGGGTATAGTAGCGGAGCGGTCATCTGAGTAGCGGAGCGGTCACCTGGGTATAGTAGCGGAGCGGTCATCTGGGTATAGTAGCGGAGCGGTCATCTGGGTATAGTAGCGGAGCGGTCACCTGGGTATAGTAGCGGAGCGGTCACCTGGGTATAGTAGCGGAGCGGTCATCTGGGTATAGTAGCGGAGGGTCATCTGGGTATAGTAGCGGAGCGGTCATCTGGGTATAGTAGCGGAGCGGTCATCTGGGTATAGTAGCGGAGCGGTCACCTGGGTAGCGGAGCGGTCATCTGGGTATAGTAGCGGAGCGGTCATCTGAGTAGCGGAGCGGTCATCTGGGTATAGTAGCGGAGCGGTCATCTGAGTAGCGGAGCGGTCATCTGGGTATAGTAGCGGAGCGGTCATCTGGGTATAGTAGCGGAGCGGTCACCTGGGTATAGTAGCGGAGCGGTCACCTGGGTATAGTAGCGGAGCGGTCATCTGGGTATAGTAGCGGAGCGGTCACCTGGTAGCGGAGCGGTCATCTGGGTATAGTAGCGGAGCGGTCATCTGGGTAGCGGAGCGGTCATCTGGGTATAGTAGCGGAGCGGTCACCTGGGTATAGTAGCGGAGCGGTCACCTGGGTATAGTAGCGGAGCGGTCATCTGGGTATAGTAGCGGAGCGGTCATCTGAGTAGCGGAGCGGTCATCTGGGTATAGTAGCGGAGCGGTCATCTGGGTATAGTAGCGGAGCGGTCACCTGAGTAGCGAAGCGGTCACCTGGGTATAGTAGCGGAGCGGTCATCTGGGTATAGTAGCGGAGCGGTCATCTGGGTATAGGAGCGGAGCGGTCACCTGGGTATAGTAGCGGAGCGGTCATCTGGGTATAGTAGCGGAGCGGTCATCTGAGTAGTGGAGCGGTCATCTGGGTATAGTAGCGGAGCGGTCACCTGGGTATAGTAGCGGAGCGGTCACCTGGGTATAGTAGCGGAGCGGTCACCTGGGTATAGTAGCGGAGCGGTCATCTGGGTATAGTAGTGGAGCGGTCACCTGGGTATAGTAGCGGAGCGGTCACCTGGGTATAGTAGCGGAGCGGTCATCTGGGTATAGTAGCGGAGCGGTCACCTGAGTAGCGGAGCGGTCACCTGGGTATAGTAGCGGAGCGGTCATCTGGGTATAGTAGCGGAGCGGTCATCTGGGTATAGTAGCGGAGCGGTCACCTGGGTATAGTAGCGGAGCGGTCATCTGGGTATAGTAGCGGAGCGGTCACCTGGGTATAGTAGCGGAGCGGTCACCTGGGTATAGTAGCGGAGCGGTCACCTGGGTATAGTAGCGGAGCGGTCATCTGGGTATAGTTGCGGAGCGGTCATCTGGGTATAGCAGTGGAGTGGTCACCTGGGTATAGTAGCGGAAGCGGTCACCTGGGTATAGTAGCGGAGTGGACACCTGGGTATAGTAGCGGAGCGGTCATCTGGGTATAGTAGCGGTGCGGTCATCTGGGTATAGTAGCGGAGTGGTCACCTGGGTATAGTAGCGGAGCGGTCATCTGGGTATAGTAGCGGAGCGGTCACCTGGGTATAGTAGCGGAGCGGTCATCTGGGTATAGTAGCGGAGCGGTCATCTGAGTAGCGGAGCGGTCATCTGGGTATAGTAGCGGAGCGGTCACCTGGGTATAGTAGCGGAAGCGGTCACCTGGGTATAGCAGCGGAGCGGTCATCTGGGTATAGTAGCGGAGCGGTCATCTGAGTAGCGGAGCAGTCATCTGGGTATAGTAGCGGAGCGTTCATCTGGGTATAGTAGCGGAGCGGTCACCTGAGTAGCGGAACGGTCACCTGGGTATAGTAGCGGAGCGGTCATCTGGGTATAGTAGTGGAGCGGTCATCTGGGTATAGGAGCGGAGCGGTCACCTGGGTATAGTAGCGGAGCGGTCATCTGGGTATAGTAGCGGAGCGGTCATCTGAGTAGTGGAGCGGTCATCTGGGTATAGTAGCGGAGCGGTCACCTGGGTATAGTAGCGGAGCGGTCACCTGGGTATAGTAGCGGAAGCGGTCACCTGGGTATAGTAGCGGAGCGGTCATCTGGGTATAGTAGCGGAGCGGTCACCTGGGTATAGTAGCGGAGCGGTCACCTGGGTATAGTAGCGGAGCGGTCATCTGGGTATAGTAGCGGAGCGGTCACCTGAGTAGCGGAGCGGTCACCTGGGTATAGTAGCGGAGCGGTCACCTGGGTATAGTCGCGGAGCGGTCATCTGGGTATAGTAGCGGAGCGGTCATCTGGGTATAGTAGCGGAGCGGTCACCTGGGTATAGTAGCGGAGTGGACACCTGGGTATAGTAGCGGAGCGGTCATCTGGGTATAGTAGCGGTGCGGTCATCTGGGTATAGTAGCGGAGCGGTCATCTGGGTATAGTCGCGGAGCGGTCATCTGGGTATACGGAGCGGTCACCTGGGTATAGTAGCGGAGTGGACACCTGGGTATAGTAGCGGAGCGGTCATCTGGGTATAGTAGCGGAGCGGTCATCTGGGTATAGTAGCGGAGCGGTCATCTGGGTATAGTAGCGGAGCGGTCATCTGGGTATAGTAGCGGAGCGGTCATCTGGGTATAGTAGCGGAGCGGTCATCTGGGTATAGTAGCGGAGCGGTCATCTGAGTAGCGGAGCGGTCATCTGGGTATAGTAGCGGAGCGGTCACCTGGGTATAGTAGCGGAGCGGTCACCTGGGTATAGTAGCGGAGCGGTCATCTGGGTATAGTAGCGGAGCGGTCACCTGAGTAGCGGAGCGGTCACCTGGGTATAGTAGCGGAGCGGTCATCTGGGTATAATAGCGGAGCGGTCACTTGGGTATAGTAGCGGAGCGGTCATCTGGGTATAGTAGCGGAGCGGTCACCTGGGTATAGTAGCGGAGCGGTCACCTGGGTATAGTAGCGGAGCGGTCATCTGGGTATAGTAGCGGAGCGGTCATCTGGGTATAGTAGCGGAGCGGTCACCTGGGTATTGTAGCGGAGCGGTCATCTGGGTATAGTAGGGGAGCGGTCATCTGGGTATAGTAGCGGAGCGGTCACCTGGGTATAGTAGCGGAGCGGTCATCTGGGTATAGTAGCGGAGGGGTCACCTGAGTAGCGGAGCGGTCACCTGGGTATAGTAGCGGAGCGGTCATCTGGGTATAGTAGCGGAGCGGTCATCTGGGTATAGTAGCGGAGCGGTCATCTGGGTATAGTAGCGGAGCGGTCATCTGGGTATAGTAGCGGAGCGGTCACCTGAGTAGCGGAGCGGTCACCTGGGTATAGTAGCGGAGCGGTCATCTGGGTATAGTAGCGGAGCGGTCATCTGGGTATAGTAGCGGAGCGGTCATCTGGGTATAGTAGCGGAGCGGTCATCTGGGTATAGTACCGGAGCAGTCACCTGGGTAGCGGAGCGGTCATCTGGGTATAGTAGCGGAGCGGTCATCTGAGTAGCGGAGCGGTCACCTGGGTATAGTAGCGGAAGCGGTCACCTGGGTATAGTTGCGGAGCGGTCATCTGGGTATAGCAGCGGAGTGGTCACCTGGGTATAGTAGCGGAAGCGGTCACCTGGGTATAGTAGCGGAGCGGTCATCTGGGTATAGTAGCGGAGCGGTCACCTGAGTAGCGGAGCGGTCACCTGGGTATAGTAGCGGAGCGGTCACCTGGTTATAGTAGCGGAGCGGTCATCTGGGTATAGTAGCGGAGCGGTCATCTGGGTATAGTAGCGGAGCGGTCACCTGGGTATAGTAGCGGAGCGGTCACCTGGGTATAGTAGCGGAGCGGTCATCTGGGTATAGTAGCGGTGCGGTCATCTGGGTATAGTAGCGGAGCGGTCATCTGGGTATAGTAGCGGAGCGGTCATCTGGGTATATCGGAGCGGTCACCCGGGTATAGTAGCGGAGCGGTCATCTGGGTATAGTAGCGGAGCGGTCACCTGGGTATTGTAGCGGAGCGGTCATCTGGGTATAGTAGGGGAGCGGTCATCTGGGTATAGTAGCGGAGCGGTCACCTGGGTATAGTAGCGGAGCGGTCATCTGGGTATAGTAGCGGAGCGGTCACCTGAGTAGCGGAGCGGTCACCTGGGTATAGTAGCGGAGCGGTCATCTGGGTATAGTAGCGGAGCGGTCATCTGGGTATAGTAGCGGAGCGGTCATCTGGGTATAGTAGCGGAGCGGTCATCTGGGTATAGTAGCGGAGCGGTCACCTGAGTAGCGGAGCGGTCACCTGGGTATAGTAGCGGAGCGGTCATCTGGGTATAGTAGCGGAGGGTCATCTGGGTATAGTAGGGGAGCGGTCATCTGGGTATAGTAGCGGAGCGGTCATCTGGGTATAGTACCGGAGCAGTCACCTGGGTAGCGGAGCGGTCATCTGGGTATAGTAGCGGAGCGGTCATCTGAGTAGCGGAGCGGTCACCTGGGTATAGTAGCGGAAGCGGTCACCTGGGTATAGTTGCGGAGCGGTCATCTGGGTATAGCAGTGGAGTGGTCACCTGGGTATAGTAGCGGAAGCGGTCACCTGAGTAGCGGAGCGGTCACCTGGGTATAGTTGCGGAGCGGTCATCTGGGTATAGTAGCGGAGCGGTCACCTGAGTAGCGGAGCGGTCATCTGGGTATAGTAGCGGAACGGTCACCTGGGTATAGTAGCGGAGCGGTCACCTGGGTATAGTAGCGGAGCGGTCATCTGGGTATAGTAGCGGAGCGGTCATCTGGGTATAGTAGCGGAGCGGTCACCTGGGTATAGTAGCGGAGCGGTCATCTGGGTATAGTAGCGGAGCGGTCATCTGGGTATAGTAGCGGAGCGGTCACCTGGGTATAGTAGCGGAGCGGTCATCTGGGTATAGTAGCGGTGCGGTCATCTGGGTATAGTAGCGGAGCGGTCATCTGGGTATAGTCGCGGAGCGGTCATCTGGGTATCGGAACGGTCACCTGGGTATAGTAGCGGAGCGGTCATCTGGGTATAGTCGCGGAGCGGTCATCTGGGTATAGTAGCGGAGCGGTCATCTGGGTATAGCAGCGGAGCGGTCATCTGGGTATAGTAGCGGAGCGGTCATCTGAGTAGCGGAGCAGTCATCTGGGTATAGCAGTGGAGCGGTCACCTGGGTATAGTAGCGGAAGCGGTCACCTGGGTATAGTTGCGGAGCGGTCATCTGGGTATAGTAGCGGAGCGGTCACCTGAGTAGCGGAGCGGTCACCTGGGTATAGTAGCGGAGCGGTCATCTGGGTATAGTAGCGGAGCGGTCACTTGGGTATAGTAGCGGAGCGGTCATCTGGGTATAGTAGCGGAGCGGTCACCTGGGTATAGTAGCGGAGCGGTCACCTGGGTATAGTAGCGGAGTGGCCACCTGGGTATAGTAGCGGAGCGGTCATCTGGGTATAGTAGCGGAGCGGTCATCTGGGTATAGTAGCGGAGCGGTCACCTGGGTATAGTAGCGGAGCGGTCATCTGGGTATAGTAGCGGAGCGGTCATCTGGGTATAGTAGCGGAGCGGTCACCTGGGTATAGTAGTGGAGCGGTCATCTGGGTATAGTAGCGGAGGGGTCACCTGAGTAGCGGAGCGGTCACCTGGGTATAGTAGCGGAGCGGTCATCTGGGTATAGTAGCGGAGCGGTCATCTGGGTATAGTAGCGGAGCGGTCATCTGGGTATAGTAGCGGAGCGGTCATCTGGGTATAGTAGCGGAGCGGTCACCTGAGTAGCGGAGCGGTCACCTGGGTATAGTAGCGGAGCGGTCATCTGGGTATAGTAGCGGAGCGGTCATCTGGGTATAGTAGGGGAGCGGTCATCTGGGTATAGTAGCGGAGCGGTCATCTGGGTATAGTACCGGAGCAGTCACCTGGGTAGCGGAGCGGTCATCTGGGTATAGTAGCGGAGCGGTCATCTGAGTAGCGGAGCGGTCACCTGGGTATAGTAGCGGAGCGGTCATCTGGGTATAGTAGCGGAGCGGTCACCTGGGTATAGTAGCGGAGCGGTCATCTGGGTATAGTAGCGGAACGGTCACCTGGGTATAGTAGCGGAGCGGTCATCTGGGTATAGTCGCGGAGCTGTCATCCGGGTATAGTAGCGGAGCGGTCATCTGGGTATAGTAGCGGAGCGGTCATCTGGGTATAGTAGCGGAGCGGTCATCTGGGTAGCGGAGCGGTCATCTGGGTATAGTAGCGGAGCGGTCACCTGGGTATAGTAGCGGAGCGGTCACCTGGGTATAGTAGCGGAGCGGTCATCTGGGTATAGTAGCGGAGCGGTCACCTGAGTAGCGGAGCGGTCACCTGGGTATAGTAGCGGAGCGGTCATCTGGGTATAGTAGCGGAGCGGTCACCTGGGTATAGTAGCGGAGCGGTCATCTGGGTATAGTAGCGGAGCGGTCACCTGGGTATAGTAGCGGAGCGGTCACCTGGGTATAGTAGCGGAGCGGTCACCTGGGTATAGTAGCGGAGCGGTCACCTGGGTATAGTAGCAGAGCGGTCATCTGGGTATAGTAGCGGAGCGGTCATCTGGGTATAGTAGCGGAGCGGTCATCTGGGTATAGTAGCGGAGCGGTCATCTGGGTATAGTAGCGGAGCGGTCACCTGGGTATAGTAGCGGAGCGGTCACCTGGGTATAGTAGCGGAGCGGTCATCTGGGTATAGTAGCGGAGCGTTCACCTGAGTAGGGGAGCGGTCACCTGGGTATAGTAGCGGAGCGGTCATCTGAGTAGCGGAGCGGTCATCTGGGTATAGTAGCGGAGCGGTCATCTGGGTATAGTAGCGGAGCGGTCACCTGGGTATAGTAGCGGAGCGGTCACCTGGGTATAGTAGCGGAGCGGTCATCTGGGTATAGTAGCGGAGCAGTCACCTGGGTAGCGGAGCGGTCATCTGGGTATAGTAGCGGAGCGGTCATCTGGGTAGCGGAGCGGTCACCTGGGTATAGTAGCGGAGCGGTCATCTGGGTATAGTAGTGGAGCGGTCATCTGGGTATAGTAGCGGAGGGGTCACCTGAGTAGCGGAGCGGTCACCTGGGTATAGTAGCGGAGCGGTCATCTGGGTATAGTAGCGGAGGGTCATCTGGGTATAGTAGGGGAGCGGTCATCTGGGTATAGTAGCGGAGCGGTCATCTGGGTATAGTACCGGAGCAGTCACCTGGGTAGCGGAGCGGTCATCTGGGTATAGTAGCGGAGCGGTCATCTGAGTAGCGGAGCGGTCATCTGGGTATAGTAGCGGAGCGGTCATCTGAGTAGCGGAGCAGTCATCTGGGTATAGTAGCGGAGCGGTCATCTGGGTATAGTAGCGGAGCGGTCACCTGGGTATAGTAGCGGAGCGGTCACCTGGGTATAGTAGCGGAGCGGTCATCTGGGTATAGTAGCGGAGCGGTCACCTGAGTAGCGGAGCGGTCACCTGGGTATAGTAGCGGAGCGGTCATCTGGGTATAGTAGCGGAGCGGTCATCTGGGTATAGTAGCGGAGCGGTCACCTGGGTATAGTAGCGGAGCGGTCATCTGGGTATAGTAGCGGAGCGGTCACCTGGGTATAGTAGCGGAGCGGTCACCTGGGTATAGTAGCGGAGCGGTCATCTGGGTATAGTAGCGGAGCGTTCACCTGAGTAGGGAGCGGTCACCTGGGTATAGTAGCGGAGCGGTCATCTGAGTAGCGGAGCAGTCATCTGGGTATAGTAGCGGAGCGGTCATCTGGGTATAGTAGCGGAGCGGTCACCTGGGTATAGTAGCGGAGCGGTCACCTGGGTATAGTAGCGGAGCGGTCACCTGGGTATAGTAGCGGAGCGGTCACCTGGGTATAGGAGCGGAGCGGTCACCTGGGTATAGTAGCGGAGCGGTCACCTGGGTATAGTAGCGGAGCGGTCATCTGGGTATAGTAGCGGAGCGGTCATCTGGGTATAGTAGCGGAGCGGTCATCTGAGTAGGGGAGCGGTCACCTGGGTATAGTAGCGGAGCGGTCATCTGAGTAGCGGAGCAGTCATCTGGGTATAGTAGCGGAGCGGTCATCTGGGTATAGTAGCGGAGCGGTCACCTGGGTATAGTAGCGGAGCGGTCACCTGGGTATAGTAGCGGAGCGGTCACCTGGGTATAGTAGCGGAGCGGTCATCTGGGTATAGTAGCGGAGCGGTCATCTGGGTATAGTAGCGGAGCGGTCATCTGGGTATAGTAGCGGAGCGGTCACCTGAGTAGGGGAGCGGTCACCTGGGTATAGTAGCGGAGCGGTCATCTGGGTAGCGGAGCGGTCATCTGGGTATAGTAGCGGAGCGGTCATCTGGGTATAGTAGCGGAGCGGTCACCTGGGTATAGTAGCGGAGCGGTCACCTGGGTATAGTAGCGGAGCGGTCACCTGGGTATAGTAGCGGAGCGGTCATCTGGGTATAGTAGCGGAGCGGTCACCTGAGTAGCGGAGCGGTCACCTGGGTATAGTAGCGGAGCGGTCATCTGAGTAGCGGAGCGGTCATCTGGGTATAGTAGCGGAGCGGTCATCTGGGTATAGTAGCGGAGCGGTCACCTGGGTATAGTAGCGGAGCGGTCACCTGGGTATAGTAGCGGAGCGGTCACCTGGGTATAGTAGCGGAGCGGTCACCTGGGTATAGCGGAGCGGTCACCTGGGTATAGTAGCGGAGCGGTCACCTGGGTATAGTAGCGGAGCGGTCATCTGGGTATAGTAGCGGAGCGGTCATCTGGGTATAGTAGCGGAGCGGTCATCTGGAGTAGCGGAGCGGTCACCTGGGTATAGTAGCGGAGCGGTCATCTGAGTAGCGGAGCGGTCATCTGGGTATAGTAGCGGAGCGGTCATCTGGGTATAGTAGCGGAGCGGTCACCTGGGTATAGTAGCGGAGCGGTCACCTGGGTATAGTAGCGGAGCGGTCACCTGGGTATAGTTGCGGAGCGGTCATCTGGGTATAGTAGCGGAGCGTTCACCTGAGTAGCGGAGCAGTCACCTGGGTATAGTAGCGGAGCGGTCATCTGGGTATAGTAGCGGAACGGTCACCTGGGTATAGTAGCGGAGCGGTCACCTGGGTATAGTAGCGGAGCGGTCATCTGGGTATAGTAGCGGAGCGGTCACCTGGGTATAGTAGCGGAGCGGTCATCTGGGTATAGTAGCGGAGCGGTCACCTGGGTATAGTAGCGGAGCGGTCACCTGGGTATAGTAGCGGAGCGGTCACCTGGGTATAGTAGCGGAGCGGTCATCTGGGTATAGTAGCGGAGCGTTCATCTGGGTATAGTAGCGGAGCGGTCATCTGAGTAGCGGAGCAGTCATCTGGGTATAGTAGCGGAGCGGTCATCTGAGTAGCGGAGCGGTCATTTGGGTATAGTAGCGGAGCGGTCATCTGGGTATAGTAGCGGAGCGGTCATCTGAGTAGCGGAGCAGTCATCTGGGTATAGTAGCGGAGCGGTCATCTGAGTAGCGGAGCAGTCATTTGGGTATAGTAGCGGAGCGGTCATCTGGGTATAGTAGCGGAGCGGTCACCTGGGTATAGTAGCGGAAGCGGTCACATGGGTATAGTAGCAGAGCGGTCATCTGGGTATAGTAGCGGAGCGGTCACCTGAGTAGCGGAGCGGTCATCTGGGTATAGTAGCGGAGCGGTCATCTGAGTAGCGGAGCAGTCATCTGGGTATAGTAGCGGAGCGGTCACCTGGGTATAGTAGCGGAGCGGTCACCTGGGTATAGTAGCGGAGCGGTCATCTGGGTATAGTAGCGGAGCGGTCATCTGAGTAGCGGAGCAGTCATCTGGGTATAGTAGCGGAGCGTTCATCTGGGTATAGTAGCGGAGCGGTCACCTGAGTAGCGGAGCGGTCACCTGGGTATAGTAGCGGAGCGGTCATCTGGGTATAGTAGTGGAGCGGTCATCTGGGTATAGGAGCGGAGCGGTCACCTGGGTATAGTAGCGGAGCGGTCATCTGGGTATAGTAGCGGAGCGGTCATCTGAGTAGTGGAGCGGTCATCTGGGTATAGTAGCGGAGCGGTCACCTGGGTATAGTAGCGGAAGCGGTCACCTGGGTATAGTAGCGGAAGCGGTCACCTGGGTATAGTTGCGGAGCGGTCATCTGGGTATAGCAGTGGAGCGGTCACCTGGGTATAGTAGCGGAGCGGTCACCTGGGTATAGTAGCGGAGCGGTCATCTGGGTATAGTAGCGGAGCGGTCACCTGAGTAGCGGAGCGGTCACCTGGTTATAGTAGCGGAGCGGTCATCTGGGTATAGTAGCGGAGCGGTCATCTGGGTATAGTAGCGGAGCGGTCACCTGGGTATAGTAGCGGAGCGGTCATCTGGGTATAGTAGCGGAGCGGTCACCTGGGTATAGTAGCGGAGCGGTCACCTGGGTATAGTAGCGGAGCGGTCACCTGGGTATAGTAGCGGAGCGGTCATCTGGGTATAGTAGCGGAGCGGTCATCTGGGTATAGTAGCGGAGCGGTCACCTGGGTATAGTAGCGGAGCGGTCACCTGGGTATAGTAGCGGAGCGGTCACCTGGGTATAGTAGCGGAGCGGTCATCTGGGTATAGTAGCGGAGCGGTCATCTGGGTATAGTAGCGGAGCGGTCACCTGGGTATAGTAGCGGAGCGGTCATCTGGGTATAGTAGCGGAGCGGTCACCTGGGTATAGTAGCGGAGCGGTCATCTGGGTATAGTAGCGGAGCGGTCATCTGAGTAGCGGAGCGGTCATCTGGGTATAGCAGTGGAGCGGTCACCTGGGTATAGTAGCGGAGCGGTCACCTGGGTATAGTAGCGGAGCGGTCATCTGGGTATAGTAGCGGAGCGGTCATCTGAGTAGCGGAGCAGTCATCTGGGTATAGTAGCGGAGCGGTCATCTGGGTATAGTAGCGGAGCGGTCACCTGAGTAGCGGAGCGGTCACCTGGGTATAGTAGCGGAGCGGTCATCTGGGTATAGTAGCGGAGCGGTCATCTGGGTATAGGAGCGGAGCGGTCACCTGGGTATAGTAGCGGAGCGGTCATCTGGGTATAGTAGCGGAGCGGTCATCTGAGTAGTGGAGCAGTCATCTGGGTATAGTAGCGGAGCGGTCACCTGGGTATAGTAGCGGAGCGGTCACCTGGGTATAGTAGCGGAGCGGTCACCTGGGTATAGTAGCGGAGCGGTCATCTGGGTATAGTAGCGGAGCGGTCACCTGGGTATAGTAGCGGAGCGGTCACCTGGGTATAGTAGCGGAGCGGTCATCTGGGTATAGTAGCGGAGCGGTCACCTGAGTAGCGGAGCGGTCACCTGGGTATAGTAGCGGAGCGGTCATCTGGGTATAGTAGCGGAGCGGTCATCTGGGTATAGTAGCGGAGCGGTCATCTGGGTATAGTAGCGGAGCGGTCACCTGGGTATAGTAGCGGAGCGGTCACCTGGGTATAGTAGCGGAGCGGTCATCTGGGTATAGTAGCGGTGCGGTCATCTGGGTATAGTAGCGGAGCGGTCATCTGGGTATAGTCGCGGAGCGGTCATCTGGGTATCGGAACGGTCACCTGGGTATAGTAGCGGAGCGGTCATCTGGGTATAGTAGCGGAGCGGTCATCTGGGTATAGTAGCGGAGCGGTCATCTGGGTATAGTAGCGGAGCGGTCATCTGAGTAGCGGAGCGGTCATCTGGGTATAGCAGTGGAGCGGTCACCTGGGTATAGTAGCGGAAGCGGTCACCTGGGTATAGTAGCGGAGCGGTCATCTGGGTATAGTAGCGGAGCGGTCACCTGAGTAGCGGAGCGGTCACCTGGGTATAGTAGCGGAGCGGTCATCTGGGTATAGTAGCGGAGCGGTCACCTGGGTATAGTAGCGGAGCGGTCATCTGGGTATAGTAGCGGAGCGGTCACCTGGGTATAGTAGCGGAGCGGTCACCTGGGTATAGTAGCGGAGCGGTCATCTGGGTATAGTAGCGGAGCGGTCATCTGGGTATAGTAGCGGAGCGGTCACCTGGGTATAGTAGCGGAGCGGTCATCTGGGTATAGTAGCGGAGCGGTCATCTGGGTATAGTAGCGGAGCGGTCACCTGGGTATAGTAGCGGAGCGGTCATCTGGGTATAGTAGCGGAGCGGTCACCTGAGTAGCGGAGCGGTCACCTGGGTATAGTAGCGGAGCGGTCATCTGGGTATAGTAGCGGAGCGGTCATCTGGGTATAGTAGCGGAGCGGTCATCTGGGTATAGTAGCGGAGCGGTCACCTGGGTATAGTAGCGGAGCGGTCATCTGGGTATAGTAGCGGAGCGGTCATCTGGGTATAGTAGCGGAGCGGTCACCTGGGTATAGTAGCGGAGCGGTCATCTGGGTATAGTAGCGGAGCGGTCACCTGAGTAGCGGAGCGGTCACCTGGGTATAGTAGCGGAGCGGTCATCTGGGTATAGTAGCGGAGCGGTCATCTGGGTATAGTAGCGGAGCGGTCATCTGGGTATAGTAGCGGAGCGGTCATCTGGGTATAGTAGCGGAGCGGTCACCTGAGTAGCGGAGCGGTCACCTGGGTATAGTAGCGGAGCGGTCATCTGGGTATAGTAGCGGAGCGGTCATCTGGGTATAGTAGCGGAGCGGTCATCTGGGTATAGTAGCGGAGCGGTCATCTGGGTATAGTACCGGAGCAGTCACCTGGGTAGCGGAGCGGTCATCTGGGTATAGTAGCGGAGCGGTCATCTGAGTAGCGGAGCGGTCACCTGGGTATAGTAGCGGAAGCGGTCACCTGGGTATAGTAGCGGAGCGGTCATCTGGGTATAGTAGCGGAGCGGTCACCTGGGTATAGTAGCGGAGCGGTCACCTGGGTATAGTAGCGGAGCGGTCATCTGGGTATAGTAGCGGAGCGGTCACCTGAGTAGCGGAGCGGTCACCTGGGTATAGTAGCGGAGCGGTCACCTGGGTATAGTAGCGGAGCGGTCATCTGGGTATAGTAGCGGAGCGGTCATCTGGGTATAGTAGCGGAGCGGTCACCTGGGTATAGTAGCGGAGCGGTCACCTGGGTATAGTAGCGGAGCGGTCATCTGGGTATAGTAGCGGTGCGGTCATCTGGGTATAGTAGCGGAGCGGTCATCTGGGTATAGTCGCGGAGCGGTCATCTGGGTATCGGAACGGTCACCTGGGTATAGTAGCGGAGCGGTCATCTGGGTATAGTAGCGGAGCGGTCACCTGGGTATTGTAGCAGAGCGGTCATCTGGGTATAGTAGGGGAGCGGTCATCTGGGTATAGTAGCGGAGCGGTCACCTGGTATAGTAGCGGAGCGGTCATCTGGGTATAGTAGCGGAGCGGTCACCTGAGTAGCGGAGCGGTCACCTGGGTATAGTAGCGGAGCGGTCATCTGGGTATAGTAGCGGAGCGGTCATCTGGGTATAGTAGCGGAGCGGTCATCTGGGTATAGTAGCGGAGCGGTCATCTGGGTATAGTAGCGGAGCGGTCACCTGAGTAGCGGAGCGGTCACCTGGGTATAGTAGCGGAGCGGTCATCTGGGTATAGTAGCGGAGCGGTCATCTGGGTATAGTAGCGGAGCGGTCATCTGGGTATAGTAGCGGAGCGGTCATCTGGGTATAGTACCGGAGCAGTCACCTGGGTAGCGGAGCGGTCATCTGGGTATAGTAGCGGAGCGGTCATCTGAGTAGCGGAGCGGTCACCTGGGTATAGTAGCGGAGCGGTCACCTGGGTATAGTTGCGGAGCGGTCATCTGGGTATAGTAGCGGAGCGGTCACCTGGGTATAGTAGCGGAGCGGTCACCTGGGTATAGTAGCGGAGCGGTCATCTGGGTATAGTAGCGGAGCGGTCACCTGAGTAGCGGAGCGGTCATCTGGGTATAGTAGCGGAGCGGTCACCTGGGTATAGTAGCGGAGCGGTCACCTGGGTATAGTAGCGGAGTGGCCACCTGGGTATAGTAGCGGAGCGGTCATCTGGGTATAGTAGCGGAGCGGTCATCTGGGTATAGTAGCGGAGCGGTCACCTGGGTATTGTAGCGGAGCGGTCATCTGGGTATAGTAGGGAGCGGTCATCTGGGTATAGTAGCGGAGCGGTCACCTGGGTATAGTAGCGGAGCGGTCATCTGGGTATAGTAGCGGTGCGGTCATCTGGGTATAGTAGCGGAGCGGTCATCTGGGTATAGTCGCGGAGCGGTCATCTGGGTATCGGAACGGTCACCTGGGTATAGTAGCGGAGCGGTCATCTGGGTATAGTCGCGGAGCGGTCATCTGGGTATAGTAGCGGAGCGGTCACCTGGGTATAGTAGCGGAGCGGTCATCTGGGTATAGTAGCGGAGCGGTCATCTGAGTAGCGGAGCGGTCATCTGGGTATAGTAGCGGAGCGGTCACCTGGGTATAGTAGCGGAGCGGTCACCTGGGTATAGTAGCGGAGCGGTCATCTGGGTATAGTAGCGGAGCGGTCACCTGAGTAGCGGAGCGGTCACCTGGGTATAGTAGCGGAGCGGTCATCTGGGTATAGTAGCGGAGCGGTCATTGGGTATAGTAGCGGAGCGGTCATCTGGGTATAGTAGCGGAGCGGTCACCTGGGTATAGTAGCGGAGCGGTCACCTGGGTATAGTAGCGGAGCGGTCACCTGGGTATAGTAGCGGAGCGGTCATCTGGGTATAGTAGCGGAGCGGTCATCTGGGTATAGTAGCGGAGCGGTCACCTGGGTATAGTAGCAGAGCGGTCATCTGGGTATAGTAGCGGAGCGGTCATCTGGGTATAGTAGCGGAGCGGTCACCTGGGTATAGTAGCGGAGCGGTCATCTGGGTATAGTAGCGGAGCGGTCACCTGAGTAGCGGAGCGGTCACCTGGGTATAGTAGCGGAGCGGTCATCTGGGTATAGTAGCGGAGCGGTCATCTGGGTATAGTAGCGGAGCGGTCATCTGGGTATAGTAGCGGAGCGGTCATCTGGGTATAGTAGCGGAGCGGTCACCTGAGTAGCGGAGCGGTCACCTGGGTATAGTAGCGGAGCGGTCATCTGGGTATAGTAGCGGAGGTGTCATCTGGGTATAGTAGGGGAGCGGTCATCTGGGTATAGTAGCGGAGCGGTCATCTGGGTATAGTACCGGAGCAGTCACCTGGGTAGCGGAGCGGTCATCTGGGTATAGTAGCGGAGCGGTCATCTGAGTAGCGGAGCGGTCACCTGGGTATAGTAGCGGAGCGGTCATCTGGGTATAGTAGCGGAGCGGTCACCTGGGTATAGTAGCGGAGCGGTCATCTGGGTATAGTAGCGGAGCGGTCACCTGGGTATAGTAGCGGAGCGGTCATCTGGGTATAGTAGCGGAGCGGTCATCCGGGTATAGTAGCGGAGCGGTCATCTGGGTATAGTAGCGGAGCGGTCATCTGGGTATAGTAGCGGAGCGGTCATCTGGGTAGCGGAGCAGTCATCTGGGTATAGTAGTGGAGCGGTCACCTGGGTATAGTAGCGGAGCGGACATCTGGGTATAGTAGCGGAGCGGTCATCTGGGTATAGTAGCGGAGCGGTCACCTGAGTAGCGGAGCGGTCACCTGGGTATAGTAGCGGAGCGGTCATCTGGGTATAGTAGCGGAGCGGTCACCTGGGTATAGTAGCGGAGCGGTCATCTGGGTATAGTAGCGGAGCGGTCACCTGGGTATAGTAGCGGAGCGGTCACCTGGGTATAGTAGCGGAGCGGTCACCTGGGTATAGTAGCGGAGCGGTCACCTGGGTATAGTAGCGGAGCGGTCATCTGGGTATAGTAGCGGAGCGGTCATCTGGGTATAGTAGCGGAGCGGTCATCTGGGTATAGTAGCGGAGCGGTCACCTGAGTAGCGGAGCGGTCACCTGGGTATAGTAGCGGAGCGGTCATCTGGGTATAGTAGCGGAGCGGTCATCTGGGTATAGTAGGGGAGCGGTCATCTGGGTATAGTAGCGGAGCGGTCATCTGGGTATAGTAGCGGAGCAGTCACCTGGGTAGCGGAGCGGTCATCTGGGTATAGTAGCGGAGCGGTCATCTGAGTAGCGGAGCAGTCATCTGGGTATAGTAGCGGAGCGGTCATCTGAGTAGCGGAGCAGTCATCTGGGTATAGTAGCGGAGCGGTCATCTGGGTATAGTAGCGGAGCGGTCACCTGGGTATAGTAGCGGAAGCGGTCACATGGGTATAGTTGCAGAGCGGTCATCTGGGTATAGTAGCGGAGCGGTCACCTGAGTAGCGGAGCGGTCACCTGGGTATAGTAGCGGAGCGGTCATCTGGGTATAGTAGCGGAGCGGTCATCTGGGTATAGTAGCGGAGCGGTCACCTGGGTATAGTAGCGGAGCGGTCATCTGGGTATAGTAGCGGAGCGGTCACCTGGGTATAGTAGCGGAGCGGTCACCTGGGTATAGTAGCGGAGCGGTCATCTGGGTATAGTAGCGGAGCGTTCACCTGAGTAGGGGAGCGGTCACCTGGGTATAGTAGCGGAGCGGTCATCTGAGTAGCGGAGCAGTCATCTGGGTATAGTAGCGGAGCGGTCATCTGGGTATAGTAGCGGAGCGGTCACCTGGGTATAGTAGAGGAGCGGTCACTGGGTATAGTAGAGGAGCGGTCATCTGGGTATAGTACCGGAGCAGTCACCTGGGTAGCGGAGCGGTCATCTGGGTATAGTAGCGGAGCGGTCATCTGAGTAGCGGAGCGGTCACCTGGGTATAGTAGCGGAGCGGTCATCTGGGTATAGTAGTGGAGCGGTCATCTGGGTATAGTAGCGGAGGGGTCACCTGAGTAGCGGAGCGGTCACCTGGGTATAGTAGCGGAGCGGTCATCTGGGTATAGTAGCGGAGGGTCATCTGGGTATAGTAGGGGAGCGGTCATCTGGGTATAGTAGCGGAGCGGTCATCTGGGTATAGTAGCGGAGCAGTCACCTGGGTAGCGGAGCGGTCATCTGGGTATAGTAGCGGAGCGGTCATCTGAGTAGCGGAGCGGTCATCTGGGTATAGTAGCGGAGCGGTCATCTGAGTAGCGGAGCAGTCATTTGGGTATAGTAGCGGAGCGGTCATCTGGGTATAGTAGCGGAGCGGTCACCTGGGTATAGTAGCGGAGCGGTCACCTGGGTATAGTTGCGGAGCGGTCATCTGGGTATAGTAGCGGAGCGGTCACCTGAGTAGCGGAGCGGTCACCTGGGTATAGTAGCGGAGCGGTCATCTGGGTATAGTAGCGGAGCGGTCATCTGGGTATAGTAGCGGAGCGGTCACCTGGGTATAGTAGCGGAGCGGTCATCTGGGTATAGTAGCGGAACGGTCACCTGGGTATAGTAGCGGAGCGGTCACCTGGGTATAGTAGCGGAGCGGTCATCTGGGTATAGTAGCGGAGCGTTCACCTGAGTAGGGGAGCGGTCACCTGGGTATAGTAGCGGAGCGGTCATCTGAGTAGCGGAGCAGTCATCTGGGTATAGTAGCGGAGCGGTCATCTGGGTATAGTAGCGGAGCGGTCACCTGGGTATAGTAGCGGAGCGGTCACCTGGGTATAGTAGCGGAAGCGGTCACCTGGGTATAGTAGCGGAGCGGTCACCTGGGTATAGTAGCGGAGCGGTCACCTGGGTATAGTAGCGGAGCGGTCACCTGGGTATAGTAGCGGAGCGGTCATCTGGGTATAGTAGCGGAGCGGTCATCTGGGTATAGTAGCGGAGCGGTCATCTGAGTAGGGAGCGGTCACCTGGGTATAGTAGCGGAGCGGTCATCTGAGTAGCGGAGCGGTCATCTGGGTATAGTAGCGGAGCGGTCATCTGGGTATAGTAGCGGAGCGGTCACCTGGGTATAGTAGCGGAGCGGTCACCTGGGTATAGTAGCGGAGCGGTCACCTGGGTATAGTAGCGGAGCGGTCATCTGGGTATAGTAGCGGAGCGGTCATCTGGGTATAGTAGCGGAGCGGTCATCTGGGTATAGTAGCGGAGCGGTCACCTGAGTAGGGGAGCGGTCACCTGGGTATAGTAGCGGAGCGGTCATCTGAGTAGCGGAGCAGTCATCTGGGTATAGTAGCGGAGCGGTCATCTGGGTATAGTAGCGGAGCGGTCACCTGGGTATAGTAGAGGAAGCGGTCACCTGGGTATAGTAGCGGAAGCGGTCACCTGGGTATAGTAGCGGAGCGGTCATCTGGGTATAGTAGCGGAGCGTTCACCTGAGTAGCGGAGCGGTCACCTGGGTATAGTAGCGGAGCGGTCATCTGAGTAGCGGAGCAGTCATCTGGGTATAGTTGCGGAGCGGTCATCTGGGTATAGTAGCGGAGCGGTCACCTGGGTATAGTAGCGGAGCGGTCACCTGGGTATAGTAGCGGAGCGGTCACCTGGGTATAGTAGCGGAGCGGTCACCAGAGTAGCGGAGCGGAGCGGTCACCTGGGTATAGTAGCGGAGCGGTCACCTGGGTATAGTAGCGGACCGGTCATCTGGGTATAGTAGCGGAGCGGTCATCTGGGTATAGTAGCGGAGCGGTCATCTGAGTAGGGGAGCGGTCACCTGGGTATAGTAGCGGAGCGGTCATCTGAGTAGCGGAGCGGTCATCTGGGTATAGTAGCGGAGCGGTCATCTGGGTATAGTAGCGGAGCGGTCACCTGGGTATAGTAGCGGAGCGGTCACCTGGGTATAGTAGCGGAGCGGTCACCTGGGTATAGTAGCGGAGCGGTCATCTGGGTATAGTAGCGGAGCGGTCACCTGAGTAGCGGAGCGGTCACCTGGGTATAGTAGCGGAGCGGTCATCTGGGTATAGTAGCGGAGCGGTCACCTGGGTATAGTAGCGGAGCGGTCACCTGGGTATAGTAGCGGAGCGGTCATCTGGGTATAGTAGCGGAGCGGTCACCTGGGTATAGTAGCGGAGCGGTCATCTGGGTATAGTAGCGGAGCGGTCACCTGGGTATAGTAGCGGAGCGGTCACCTGGGTATAGTAGCGGAGCGGTCACCTGGGTATAGTAGCGGAGCGGTCATCTGGGTATAGTAGCGGAGCGGTCATCTGGGTATAGTAGCGGAGCGGTCACCTGAGTAGCGGAGCGGTCACCTGGGTATAGTAGCGGAGCGGTCATCTGGGTATAGTAGTGGAGCGGTCATCTGGGTATAGGAGCGGAGCGGTCACCTGGGTATAGTAGCGGAGCGGTCATCTGGGTATAGTAGCGGAGCGGTCATCTGGGTAGTGGAGCAGTCATCTGGGTATAGTAGCGGAGCGGTCACCTGGGTATAGTAGCGGAGCGGTCACCTGGGTATAGTAGCGGAAGCGGTCACCTGGGTATAGTAGCGGAGCGGTCATCTGGGTATAGTAGCGGAGCGGTCACCTGGGTATAGTAGCGGAGCGGTCACCTGGGTATAGTAGCGGAGCGGTCATCTGGGTATAGTAGCGGAGCGGTCACCTGGGTATAGTAGCGGAGCGGTCATCTGGGTATAGTAGCGGAGCGGTCATCTGGGTATAGTAGCGGAGCGGTCACCTGGGTATAGTAGCGGAGCGGTCATCTGGGTATAGTAGCGGAGCGGTCACCTGGGTATAGTAGCGGAGCGGTCACCTGGGTATAGTAGCGGAGCGGTCACCTGGGTATAGTAGCGGAGCGGTCATCTGGGTATAGTAGCGGAGCGGTCATCTGGGTAGCGGAGCGGTCACCTGGGTATAGTAGCGGAGCGGTCATCTGGGTATAGTAGCGGAGCGGTCATCTGGGTATAGTAGCGGAGCGGTCACCTGGGTATAGTAGCGGAGCGGTCATCTGGGTATAGTAGCGGAGCGGTCATCTGAGTAGCGGAGCGGTCATCTGGGTATAGTAGCGGAGCGGTCACCTGGGTATAGTAGCGGAGCGGTCACCTGGGTATAGTAGCGGAGCGGTCACCTGGGTATAGTAGCGGAGCGGTCATCTGGGTATAGTAGCGGAGCGGTCATCTGAGTAGCGGAGCAGTCATCTGGGTATAGTAGCGGAGCGTTCATCTGGGTATAGTAGCGGAGCGGTCACCTGATAGCGGAGCGGTCACCTGGGTATAGTAGCGGAGCGGTCATCTGGGTATAGTAGCGGAGCGGTCATCTGGGTATAGTAGCGGAGCGGTCACCTGGGTATAGTAGCGGAGCGGTCATCTGGGTATAGTAGCGGAGCGGTCATCTGAGTAGCGGAGCAGTCATCTGGGTATAGTAGCGGAGCGGTCACCTGGGTATAGTAGCGGAGCGGTCACCTGGGTATAGTAGCGGAGCGGTCACCTGGGTATAGTAGCGGAGCGGTCATCTGGGTATAGTAGCGGAGCGGTCACCTGGGTATAGTAGCGGAGCGGTCACCTGGGTATAGTAGCGGAGCGGTCATCTGGGTATAGTAGCGGAGCGGTCACCTGAGTAGCGGAGCGGTCACCTGGGTATAGTAGCGGAGCGGTCACCTGGGTATAGTAGCGGAGCGGTCATCTGGGTATAGTAGCGGAGCGGTCATCTGGGTATAGTAGCGGAGCGGTCACCTGGGTATAGTAGCGGAGCGGTCACCTGGGTATAGTAGCGGAGCGGTCATCTGGGTATAGTAGCGGTGCGGTCACCTGGGTATAGTAGCGGAGCGGTCATCTGGGTATAGTCGCGGAGCGGTCACCTGGGTATCGGAACGGTCACCTGGGTATAGTAGCGGAGCGGTCATCTGGGTATAGTCGCGGAGCGGTCATCTGAGTATAGTAGCGGAGCGGTCATCCGGGTATAGCAGCGGAGCGGTCATCTGGGTATAGTAGCGGAGCGGTCATCTGAGTAGCGGAGCAGTCATCTGGGTATAGCAGTGGAGCGGTCACCTGGGTATAGTAGCGGTCACCTGGGTATAGTAGCGGAAGCGGTCACCTGGGTATAGTTGCGGAGCGGACATCAGGGGTATAGTAGCGGAGCGGTCATCTGAGTAGGGGAGCGGTCACCTGGGTATAGTAGCGGAGCGGTCATCTGAGTAGCGGAGCAGTCATCTGGGTATAGTAGCGGAGCGGTCATCTGGGTTTAGTAGCGGAGCGGTCACCTGGGTATAGTAGCGGAGCGGTCACCTGGGTATAGTAGCGGAGCGGTCACCTGGGTATAGTAGCGGAGCGGTCATCTGGGTATAGTAGCGGAGCGGTCATCTGGGTATAGTAGCGGAGCGGTCATCTGGGTATAGTAGCGGAGCGGTCACCTGGGTAGCGGAGCGGTCATCTGGGTATAGTAGCGGAGCGGTCATCTGAGTAGCGGAGCGGTCATCTGGGTATAGTAGCGGAGCGGTCATCTGGGTATAGTAGCGGAGCGGTCACCTGGGTATAGTAGCGGAGCGGTCACCTGGGTATAGTAGCGGAGCGGTCACCTGGGTATAGTAGCGGAGCGGTCACCTGGTATAGTAGCGGAGCGGTCACCTGGGTATAGTAGCGGAGCGGTCACCTGGGTATAGTAGCGGAGCGGTCATCTGGGTATAGTAGCGGAGCGGTCATCTGGGTATAGTAGCGGAGCGGTCATCTAGTAGGGAGCGGTCACCTGGGTATAGTAGCGGAGCGGTCATCTGAGTAGCGGAGCGGTCATCTGGGTATAGTAGCGGAGCGGTCATCTGGGTATAGTAGCGGAGCGGTCACCTGGGTATAGTAGCGGAGCGGTCACCTGGGTATAGTAGCGGAGCGGTCACCTGGGTATAGTAGCGGAGCGGTCATCTGGGTATAGTAGCGGAGCGGTCACCTGAGTAGCGGAGCGGTCACCTGGGTATAGTAGCGGAGCGGTCATCTGGGTATAGTAGCGGAGCGGTCATCTGGGTATAGTAGCGGAGCGGTCACCTGGGTATAGTAGCGGAGCGGTCATCTGGGTATAGTAGCGGAGCGGTCACCTGGGTATAGTAGCGGAGCGGTCATCTGGGTATAGTAGCGGAGCGGTCATCTGGGTATAGTAGCGGAGCGGTCACCTGGGTATAGTAGCGGAGCGGTCACCTGGGTATAGTAGCGGAGCGGTCACCTGGGTATAGTAGCGGAGCGGTCATCTGGGTATAGTAGCGGAGCGGTCATCTGGGTATAGTAGCGGAGCGGTCACCTGAGTAGCGGAGCGGTCACCTGGGTATAGTAGCGGAGCGGTCATCTGGGTATAGTAGCGGAGCGGTCATCTGGGTATAGTAGCGGAGCGGTCACCTGGGTATAGTAGCGGAGCGGTCATCTGGGTATAGTAGCGGAGCGGTCATCTGGTAGTAGCGGAGCGGTCATCTGGGTATAGTAGCGGAGCGGTCACCTGGGTATAGTAGCGGAGCGGTCACCTGGGTATAGTAGCGGAGCGGTCACCTGGGTATAGTAGCGGAGCGGTCATCTGGGTATAGTAGCGGAGCGGTCACCTGGGTATAGTAGCGGAGCGGTCACCTGGGTATAGTAGCGGAGCGGTCATCTGGGTATAGTAGCGGAGCGGTCACCTGAGTAGCGGAGCGGTCACCTGGGTATAGTAGCGGAGCGGTCATCTGGGTATAGTAGCGGAGCGGTCATCTGGGTATAGTAGCGGAGCGGTCATCTGGGTATAGTAGCGGAGCGGTCATCTGGGTATAGTAGCGGAGCGGTCACCTGAGTAGCGGAGCGGTCACCTGGGTATAGTAGCGGAGCGGTCATCTGGGTATAGTAGCGGAGCGGTCATCTGGGTATAGTAGCGGAGCGGTCATCTGGGTATAGTAGCGGAGCGGTCATCTGGGTATAGTAGCGGAGCGGTCATCTGGGTATAGTAGCGGAGCGGTCACCTGAGTAGCGGAGCGGTCACCTGGGTATAGTAGCGGAGCGGTCATCTGGGTATAGTAGCGGAGCGGTCATCTGGGTATAGTAGCGGAGCGGTCATCTGGGTATAGTAGCGGAGCGGTCATCTGGGTATAGTAGCGGAGCGGTCATCTGGGTATAGTAGCGGAGCGGTCACCTGGGTATAGTAGCGGAGCGGTCACCTGGGTATAGTAGCGGAGCGGTCATCTGGGTATAGTAGCGGAGCGGTCACCTGGGTATAGTAGCGGAGCGGTCATCTGGGTATAGTAGCGGAGCGGTCATCTGGGTATCGAAGCGGTCACCTGGGTATAGTAGCGGAGCGGTCATCTGGGTATAGTAGCGGAGCGGTCATCTGGGTATAGTAGCGGAGCGGTCATCTGGGTATAGTAGCGGAGCGGTCATCTGGGTATAGTAGCGGAGCGGTCATCTGAGTAGCGGAGCAGTCATCTGGGTATAGTAGCGGAGCGGTCACCTGGGTATAGTAGCGGAAGCGGTCACCTGGGTATAGTAGCGGAGCGGTCATCTGGGTATAGTAGCGGAGCGGTCACCTGAGTAGCGGAGCGGTCACCTGGGTATAGTAGCGGAGCGGTCATCTGGGTATAGTAGCGGAGCGGTCACCTGGGTATAGTAGCGGAGCGGTCATCTGGGTATAGTAGCGGAGCGGTCACCTGGGTATAGTAGCGGAGCGGTCACCTGGGTATAGTAGCGGAGCGGTCACCTGGGTATAGTAGCGGAGCGGTCATCTGGGTATAGTAGCGGAGCGGTCATCTGGGTATAGTAGCGGAGCGGTCACCTGGGTATAGTAGCGGAGCGGTCATCTGGGTATAGTAGCGGAGCGGTCATCTGGGTATAGTAGCGGAGCGGTCACCTGGGTATAGTAGCGGAGCGGTCATCTGGGTATAGTAGCGGAGCGGTCACCTGAGTAGCGGAGCGGTCACCTGGGTATAGTAGCGGAGCGGTCATCTGGGTATAGTAGCGGAGCGGTCATCTGGGTATAGTAGCGGAGCGGTCATCTGGGTATAGTAGCGGAGCGGTCATCTGGGTATAGTAGCGGAGCGGTCACCTGGGTATAGTAGCGGAGCGGTCACCTGGGTATAGTAGCGGAGCGGTCATCTGGGTATAGTAGCGGAGCGGTCACCTGGGTATAGTAGCGGAGCGGTCATCTGGGTATAGTAGCGGAGCGGTCATCTGGGTATAGGAGCGGTCACCTGGGTATAGTAGCGGAGCGGTCATCTGGGTATAGTAGCGGAGCGGTCATCTGGGTATAGTAGCGGAGCGGTCATCTGGGTATAGTAGCGGAGCGGTCATCTGGGTATAGTAGCGGAGCGGTCATCTGGGTATAGTAGCGGAGCGGTCATCTGGGTATAGTAGCGGAGCGGTCATCTGGGTATAGTAGCGGAGCGGTCACCTGGGTATAGTAGCGGAGCGGTCATCTGGGTATAGTAGCGGAGCGGTCATCTGGGTATAGTAGCGGAGCGGTCATCTGGGTATAGTAGCGGAGCGGTCATCTGGTATAGTAGCGGAGCGGTCACCTGGGTATAGTAGCGGAGCGGTCATCTGGGTATAGTAGCGGAGCGGTCATCTGGGTATAGTAGCGGAGCGGTCATCTGGGTATAGTAGCGGAGCGGTCACCTGGGTATAGTAGCGGAGCGGTCATCTGAGTAGCGGAGCGGTCATCTGGGTATAGTAGCGGAGCGGTCATCTGGGTATAGTAGCGGAGCGGTCACCTGGGTATAGTAGCGGAGCGGTCATCTGGGTATAGTAGCGGAGCGGTCACCTGAGTAGCGGAGCGGTCACCTGGGTATAGTAGCGGAGCGGTCATCTGGGTATAGTAGCGGAGCGGTCATCTGGGTATAGTAGCGGAGCGGTCATCTGGGTATAGTAGCGGAGCGGTCACCTGGGTATAGTAGCGGAGCGGTCACCTGGGTATAGTAGCGGAGCGGTCACCTGGGTATAGTAGCGGAGCGGTCATCTGGGTATAGTAGCGGAGCGGTCATCTGGGTATAGTAGCGGAGCGGTCACCTGGGTATAGTAGCGGAGCGGTCATCTGGGTATAGTAGCGGAGCGGTCATCTGGGTATAGTAGCGGAGCGGTCATCTGGGTATAGTAGCGGAGCGGTCATCTGGGTATAGTAGCGGAGCGGTCATCTGGGTATAGTAGCGGAGCGGTCACCTGGGTATAGTAGCGGAGCGGTCACCTGGGTATAGTAGCGGAGCGGTCATCTGGGTATAGTAGCGGTGCGGTCATCTGGGTATAGTAGCGGAGCGGTCATCTGGGTATAGTAGCGGAGCGGTCATCTGGGTAGCGGAGCGGTCACCTGGGTATAGTAGCGGAGCGGTCATCTGGGTATAGTCGCGGAGCGGTCATCTGGGTATAGTAGCGGAGCGGTCATCTGGGTATAGTAGCGGAGCGGTCACCTGGGTATAGTAGCGGAGCGGTCATCTGAGTAGCGGAGCAGTCATCTGGGTATAGTAGCTGAGCGGTCACCTGGGTATAGTAGCGGAAGCGGTCACCTGGGTATAGCAGCGGAGCGGTCATCTGGGTATAGTAGCGGAGCGGTCACCTGAGTAGCGGAGCGGTCACCTGGGTATAGTAGCGGAGCGGTCATCTGGGTATAGTAGCGGAGCGGTCATCTGGGTATAGTAGCGGAGCGGTCATCTGGGTATAGTAGCGGAGCGGTCACCTGGGTATAGTAGCGGAGCGGTCACCTGGGTATAGTAGCGGAGCGGTCACCTGGGTATAGTAGCGGAGCGGTCATCTGGGTATAGTAGCGGAGCGGTCATCTGGGTATAGTAGCGGAGCGGTCACCTGGGTATAGTAGCGGAGCGGTCATCTGGGTATAGTAGCGGAGCGGTCATCTGGGTATAGTAGCGGAGCGGTCATCTGGGTATAGTAGCGGAGCGGTCATCTGGGTATAGTAGCGGAGCGGTCATCTGGGTAGCGGAGCGGTCACCTGGGTATAGTAGCGGAGCGGTCATCTGGGTATAGTAGCGGAGCGGTCATCTGGGTATAGTAGCGGAGCGGTCATCTGGGTATAGTAGCGGAGCGGTCATCTGGGTATAGTAGCGGAGCGGTCATCTAGTAGCGGAGCGGTCATCTGGGTATAGTAGCGGAGCGGTCATCTGGGTATAGTAGCGGAGCGGTCATCTGGGTATAGTAGCGGAGCGGTCATCTGGGTATAGTAGCGGAGCGGTCATCTGAGTATAGAGCAGTCATCTGGGTATAGTAGCGGAGCGTTCATCTGGGTATAGTAGCGGAGCGGTCACCTGAGTAGCGGAACGGTCACCTGGGTATAGTAGCGGAGCGGTCGGTCATCTGGGTATAGTAGCGGAGCGGTCATCTGGGTATAGTAGCGGAGCGGTCACCTGGGTATAGTAGCGGAGCGGTCATCTGGGTATAGTAGCGGAGCGGTCATCTGGGTATAGTAGGAGCGGTCATCTGGGTATAGTAGCGGAGCGGTCACCTGGGTATAGTAGCGGAGCGGTCACCTGGGTATAGTAGCGGAGCGGTCACCTGGGTATAGTAGCGGAGCGGTCATCTGGGTATAGTAGCGGAGCGGTCACCTGGGTATAGTAGCGGAGCGGTCACCTGGGTATAGTAGGGGAGCGGTCATCTGGGTATAGTAGCGGAGCGGTCACCTGGGTAGCGGAGCGGTCACCTGGGTATAGTAGCGGAGCGGTCACCTGGGTATAGTAGCGGAGCGGTCACCTGGGTATAGTAGCGGAGCGGTCATCTGGGTATAGTAGCGGAGCGGTCACCTGGGTATAGTAGCGGAGCGGTCATCTGGGTATAGTAGCGGAGCGGTCATCTGGGTATAGTAGCGGAGCGGTCACCTGGGTATAGTAGCGGAGCGGTCATCTGGGTATAGTAGCGGAGCGGTCATCTGGGTATAGTAGCGGAGCGGTCACCTGGGTATAGTAGCGGAGCGGTCATCTGGGTATAGTAGCGGAGCGGTCATCTGGGTATAGGAGCGGTCACCTGGGTATAGTAGCGGAGCGGTCATCTGGGTATAGTAGCGGAGCGGTCATCTGGGTATAGTAGCGGAGCGGTCATCTGGGTATAGTAGCGGAGCGGTCATCTGGGTATAGTAGCGGAGCGGTCATCTGGGTATAGTAGCGGAGCGGTCACCTGAGTAGCGGAGCGGTCACCTGGGTATAGTAGCGGAGCGGTCATCTGGGTATAGTAGCGGAGGTGTCATCTGGGTATAGTAGGGGAGCGGTCATCTGGGTATAGTAGCGGAGCGGTCATCTGGGTATAGTAGCGGAGCAGTCACCTGGGTAGCGGAGCGGTCATCTGGGTATAGTAGCGGAGCGGTCATCTGAGTAGCGGAGCGGTCACCTGGGTATAGTAGCGGAGCGGTCATCTGGGTATAGTAGCGGAGCGGTCATCTGGGTATAGTAGCGGAGCGGTCACCTGGGTATAGTAGCGGAGCGGTCACCTGGGTATAGTAGCGGAGCGGTCATCTGGGTATAGTAGCGGAGCGGTCACCTGGGTATAGTAGCGGAGCGGTCATCTGGGTAGAGTAGCGGAACGGTCATCTGGGTATAGTAGCGGAGCGGTCACCTGGGTATAGTAGCGGAGCGGTCACCTGGGTATAGTAGCGGAGCGGTCACCTGGGTATAGTAGCGGAGCGGTCATCTGGGTATAGTAGCGGAGCGTTCATCTGGGTATAGTAGCGGAGCGGTCACCTGAGTAGCGGAACGGTCACCTGGGTATAGTAGCGGAGCGGTCATCTGGGTATAGTAGTGGAGCGGTCATCTGGGTATAGGAGCGGAGCGGTCACCTGGGTATAGTAGCGGAGCGGTCATCTGGGTATAGTAGCGGAGCGGTCATCTGAGTAGCGGAGCGGTCATCTGGGTATAGTAGCGGAGCGGTCACCTGGGTATAGTAGCGGAGCGGTCACCTGGGTATAGTAGCGGAAGCGGTCACCTGGGTATAGTAGCGGAGCGGTCATCTGGGTATAGCAGTGGAGTGGTCACCTGGGTATAGTAGCGGAAGCGGTCACCTGGGTATAGTTGCGGAGCGGTCATCTGGGTATAGTAGCGGAGCGGTCACCTGAGTAGCGGAGCGGTCACCTGGTTATAGTAGCGGAGCGGTCATCTGGGTATAGTAGCGGAGCGGTCATCTGGGTATAGTAGCGGAGCGGTCACCTGGGTATAGTAGCGGAGCGGTCACCTGGGTATAGTAGCGGAGCGGTCACCTGGGTATAGTAGCGGAGCGGTCACCTGGGTATAGTAGCGGAGCGGTCACCTGGGTATAGTAGCGGAGCGGTCATCTGGGTATAGTAGCGGTGCGGTCATCTGGGTATAGTAGCGGAGCGGTCATCTGGGTATCGGAGCGGTCACCTGGGTATAGTAGCGGAGCGGTCATCTGGGTATAGTCGCGGAGCGGTCATCTGGGTATAGTAGCGGAGCGGTCATCTGGGTATAGTAGCGGAGCGGTCATCTGGGTATAGTAGCGGAGCGGTCATCTGAGTAGCGGAGCGGTCATCTGGGTATAGTAGCGGAGCGGTCACCTGGGTATAGTAGCGGAGCGGTCACCTGGGTATAGTAGCGGAGCGGTCATCTGGGTATAGTAGCGGAGCGGTCATCTGGGTATAGTAGCGGAGCGGTCATCTGGGTATAGTAGCGGAGCGGTCATCTGGGTATAGTAGCGGAGCGGTCACCTGAGTAGCGGAGCGGTCACCTGGGTATAGTAGCGGAGCGGTCATCTGGGTATAGTAGCGGAGCGGTCATCTGGGTATAGTAGCGGAGCGGTCACCTGGGTATAGTAGCGGAGCGGTCATCTGGGTATAGTAGCGGAGCGGTCATCTGGGTATAGTAGCGGAGCGGTCATCTGGGTATAGTAGCGGAGCGGTCACCTGGGTATAGTAGCGGAGCGGTCACCTGGGTATAGTAGCGGAGCGGTCATCTGGGTATAGTAGCGGAGCGGTCATCTGGGTATAGTAGCGGAGCGGTCACCTGGGTATAGTAGCGGAGCGGTCACCTGGGTATAGTAGCGGAGCGGTCATCTGGGTATAGTAGCGGAGCGGTCACCTGGGTATAGTAGCGGAGCGGTCACCTGGGTATAGTAGCGGAGCGGTCACCTGGGTATAGTAGCGGAGCGGTCATCTGGGTATAGTAGCGGAGCGGTCATCTGGGTATAGTAGCGGAGCGGTCACCTGGGTATAGTAGCGGAGCGGTCATCTGGGTATAGTAGCGGAGCGGTCACCTGGGTATAGTAGCGGAGCGGTCACCTGGGTATAGTAGCGGAGCGGTCATCTGGGTATAGTAGCGGAGCGGTCATCTGGGTATAGTAGCGGAGCGGTCATCTGGGTATAGTCGCGGAGCGGTCATCTGGGTATCGGAGCGGTCACCTGGGTATAGTAGCGGAGCGGTCATCTGGGTATAGTAGCGGAGCGGTCATCTGGGTATAGTAGCGGAGCGGTCATCTGGGTATAGTAGCGGAGCGGTCATCTGGGTATAGTAGCGGAGCGGTCATCTGGGAGTAGCGGAGCAGTCATCTGGGTATAGTAGCGGAGCGGTCACCTGGGTATAGTAGCGGAGCGGTCATCTGGGTATAGTAGCGGAGCGTTCATCTGGGTATAGTAGCGGAGCGGTCACCTGAGTAGCGGAACGGTCACCTGGGTATAGTAGCGGAGCGGTCATCTGGGTATAGTAGCGGAGCGGTCACTGGGTATAGTAGCGGAGCGGTCATCTGGGTATAGTAGCGGAGCGGTCACCTGGGTATAGTAGCGGAGCGGTCACCTGGGTATAGTAGCGGAGCGGTCACCTGGGTATAGTAGCGGAGCGGTCATCTGGGTATAGTAGCGGAGCGGTCATCTGGGTATAGTAGCGGAGCGGTCACCTGGGTATAGTAGCGGAGCGGTCATCTGGGTATAGTAGCGGAGCGGTCATCTGGGTATAGTAGCGGAGCGGTCACCTGGGTATAGTAGCGGAGCGGTCATCTGGGTATAGTAGCGGAGCGGTCACCTGATAGTAGCGGAGCGGTCACCTGGGTATAGTAGCGGAGCGGTCATCTGGGTATAGTAGCGGAGCGGTCATCTGGGTATAGTAGCGGAGCGGTCATCTGGGTATAGTAGCGGAGCGGTCATCTGGGTATAGTAGCGGAGCGGTCACCTGAGTAGCGGAGCGGTCACCTGGGTATAGTAGCGGAGCGGTCATCTGGGTATAGTAGCGGAGGTGTCATCTGGGTATAGTAGGGGAGCGGTCATCTGGGTATAGTAGCGGAGCGGTCATCTGGGTATAGTAGCGGAGCAGTCACCTGGGTAGCGGAGCGGTCATCTGGGTATAGTAGCGGAGCGGTCATCTGGGTAGCGGAGCGGTCACCTGGGTATAGTAGCGGAGCGGTCATCTGGGTATAGTAGCGGAGCGGTCATCTGGGTATAGTAGCGGAGCGGTCACCTGGGTATAGTAGCGGAGCGGTCATCTGGGTATAGTAGCGGAGCGGTCACCTGGGTATAGTAGCGGAGCGGTCATCTGGGTATAGTAGCGGAGCGGTCATCTGGGTATAGTAGCGGAGCGGTCATCTGGGTATAGTAGCGGAGCGGTCATCTGGGTATAGTAGCGGAGCGGTCATCTGGGTAGCGGAGCGGTCATCTGGGTATAGTAGCGGAGCGGTCACCTGGGTATAGTAGCGGAGCGGTCACCTGGGTATAGTAGCGGAGCGGTCATCTGGGTATAGTAGCGGAGCGGTCACCTGAGTAGCGGAGCGGTCACCTGGGTATAGTAGCGGAGCGGTCATCTGGGTATAGTAGCGGAGCGGTCACCTGGGTATAGTAGCGGAGCGGTCATCTGGGTATAGTAGCGGAGCGGTCACCTGGGTATAGTAGCGGAGCGGTCATCTGGGTATAGTAGCGGAGCGGTCATCTGAGTAGCGGAGCGGTCATCTGGGTATAGTAGCGGAGCGGTCACCTGGGTATAGTAGCGGAGCGGTCACCTGGGTATAGTAGCGGAGCGGTCATCTGGGTATAGTAGCGGAGCGGTCACCTGAGTAGCGGAGCGGTCACCTGGGTATAGTAGCGGAGCGGTCATCTGGGTATAGTAGCGGAGCGGTCACTGGGTATAGTAGCGGAGCGGTCATCTGGGTATAGTAGCGGAGCGGTCACCTGGGTATAGTAGCGGAGCGGTCACCTGGGTATAGTAGCGGAGCGGTCACCTGGGTATAGTAGCGGAGCGGTCATCTGGGTATAGTAGCGGAGCGGTCATCTGGGTATAGTAGCGGAGCGGTCACCTGGGTATAGTAGCGGAGCGTCATCTGGGTATAGTAGCGGAGCGGTCATCTGGGTATAGTAGCGGAGCGGTCACCTGGGTATAGTAGCGGAGCGGTCATCTGGGTATAGTAGCGGAGGGGTCACCTGAGTAGCGGAGCGGTCACCTGGGTATAGTAGCGGAGCGGTCATCTGGGTATAGTAGCGGAGCGGTCATCTGGGTATAGTAGCGGAGCGGTCATCTGGGTATAGTAGCGGAGCGGTCATCTGGGTATAGTAGCGGAGCGGTCACCTGAGTAGCGGAGCGGTCACCTGGGTATAGTAGCGGAGCGGTCATCTGGGTATAGTAGCGGAGCGGTCATCTGGGTATAGTAGCGGAGCGGTCATCTGGGTATAGTAGCGGAGCCGTCATCTGGGTATAGTAGCGGAGCGGTCACCTGGGTAGCGGAGCGGTCATCTGGGTATAGTAGCGGAGCGGTCACTGAGTAGCGGAGCGGTCACCTGGGTATAGTAGCGGAGCGGTCATCTGGGTATAGTAGCGGAGCGGTCATCTGGGTATAGTAGCGGAGCGGTCACCTGGGTATAGTAGCGGAGCGGTCATCTGGGTATAGTAGCGGAACGGTCACCTGGGTATAGTAGCGGAGCGGTCATCTGGGTAGCGGAGCGGTCATCTGGGTATAGTAGCGGAGCGGTCACTGGGTATAGTAGCGGAGCGGTCACTGGGTATAGTAGCGGAGCGGTCATCTGGGTATAGTAGCGGAGCGGTCACCTGGGTAGCGGAGCGGTCACCTGGGTATAGTAGCGGAGCGGTCATCTGGGTATAGTAGCGGAGCGGTCACTGGGTATAGTAGCGGAGCGGTCATCTGGGTATAGTAGCGGAGCGGTCACCTGGGTATAGTAGCGGAGCGGTCACCTGGGTATAGTAGCGGAGCGGTCACCTGGGTATAGTAGCGGAGCGGTCACCTGGGTATAGTAGCGGAGCGGTCATCTGGGTATAGTAGCGGAGCGGTCATCTGGGTATAGTAGCGGAGCGGTCATCTGGGTATAGTAGCGGAGCGGTCACTGGGTATAGTAGCGGAGCGGTCACCTGGGTATAGTAGCGGAGCGGTCATCTGGGTATAGTAGCGGAGCGGTCATCTGGGTATAGTAGCGGAGCGGTCATCTGGGTATAGTAGCGGAGCGGTCATCTGAGTAGCGGAGCGGTCATCTGGGTATAGTAGCGGAGCGGTCATCTGGGAGTAGCGGAGCGGTCATCTGGGTATAGTAGCGGAGCGGTCATCTGGGTATAGTAGCGGAGCGGTCACCTGGGTATAGTAGCGGAGCGGTCACCTGGGTATAGTAGCGGAGCGGTCATCTGGGTATAGTAGCGGAGCGGTCACCTGAGTAGCGGAGCGGTCACCTGGGTATAGTAGCGGAGCGGTCATCTGGGTATAGTAGCGGAGCGGTCATCTGGGTATAGTAGCGGAGCGGTCACTGGGTATAGTAGCGGAGCGGTCATCCTGGGTATAGTAGCGGAGCGGTCACTGGGTATAGTAGCGGAGCGGTCACCTGGGTATAGTAGCGGAGCGGTCACCTGGGTATAGTAGCGGAGCGGTCATCTGGGTATAGTAGCGGAGCGGTCACCTGGGTATAGTAGCGGAGCGGTCACCTGGGTATAGTAGCGGAGCGGTCACCTGGGTATAGTAGCGGAGCGGTCATCTGGGTATAGTAGCGGAGCGGTCACCTGGGTATAGTAGCGGAGCGGTCATCTGGGTATAGTAGCGGAGCGGTCACCTGGGTATAGTAGCGGAGCGGTCACCTGAGTAGCGGAGCGGTCACCTGGGTATAGTAGCGGAGCGGTCATCTGGGTATAGTAGCGGAGCGGTCATCTAGTAGCGGAGCGGTCATCTGGGTATAGTAGCGGAGCGGTCATCTGAGTAGCGGAGCGGTCATCTGGGTATAGTAGCGGAGCGGTCATCTGGGTATAGTAGCGGAGCGGTCATCTGGGTATAGTAGCGGAGCGGTCATCTGGGTATAGTAGCGGAGCGGTCATCTGGGTATAGTAGCGGAGCGGTCATCTGGGTATAGTAGCGGAGCGGTCATCTGAGTAGCGGAGCGGTCACCTGGGTATAGTAGCGGAGCGGTCATCTGGGTATAGTAGCGGAGCGGTCACCTGGGTATAGTAGCGGAGCGGTCATCTGGGTATAGTAGCGGAGCGGTCATCTGGGTATAGTAGCGGAGCGGTCACTGGGTATAGTAGCGGAGCGGTCATCTGGGTATAGTAGCGGAGCGGTCACCTGGGTATAGTAGCGGAGCGGTCATCTGGGTATAGTAGCGGAGCGGTCACCTGGGTATAGTAGCGGAGCGGTCACCTGGGTATAGTAGCGGAGCGGTCACCTGGGTATAGTAGCGGAGCGGTCACCTGGGTATAGTAGCGGAGCGGTCACTCTGGGTATAGTAGCGGAGCGGTCATCTGGGTATAGTAGCGGAGCGGTCACCTGGGTATAGTAGCGGAGCGGTCACCTGGGTATAGTAGCGGAGCGGTCACTGGGTATAGTAGCGGAGCGGTCATCTGGGTATAGTAGCGGAGCGGTCATCTGGGTATAGTAGCGGAGCGGTCACTGGGTATAGTAGCGGAGCGGTCATCTGGGTATAGTAGCGGAGCGGTCACCTGGGTATAGTAGCGGAGCGGTCATCTGGGTATAGTAGCGGAGCGGTCACCTGGGTATAGTAGCGGAGCGGTCATCTGGGTATAGTAGCGGAGCGGTCACCTGAGTAGCGGAGCGGTCACCTGGGTATAGTAGCGGAGCGGTCATCTGGGTATAGTAGCGGAGCGGTCATCTGGGTATAGTAGCGGAGCGGTCATCCTGGGTATAGTAGCGGAGCGGTCATCTGGGTATAGTAGCGGAGCGGTCACCTGGGTATAGCGGAGCGGTCACCTGGGTATAGTAGCGGAGCGGTCATCTGGGTATAGTAGCGGAGCGGTCACTGGGTATAGTAGCGGAGCGGTCATCTGGGTATAGTAGCGGAGCGGTCACCTGGGTATTGTAGCGGAGCGGTCATCCGGGTATAGTAGGGGAGCGGTCATCTGGGTATAGTAGCGGAGCGGTCACCTGAGTAGCGGAGCGGTCACCTGGGTATAGTAGCGGAGCGGTCACCTGGGTATAGTAGCGGAGCGGTCATCTGGGTATAGTAGCGGAGCGGTCACCTGGGTATAGTAGCGGAGCGGTCACCTGGGTATAGTAGCGGAGCGGTCATCTGGGTATAGTAGCGGAGCGGTCATCTGGGTATAGTAGCGGAGCGGTCACTCTGGGTATAGTAGCGGAGCGGTCATCTGGGTATAGTAGCGGAGCGGTCACCTGAGTAGCGGAGCGGTCATCTGGGTATAGTAGCGGAGCGGTCATCTGAGTAGCGGAGCGGTCATCTGGGTATAGTAGCGGAGCGGTCATCTGGGTATAGTAGGGAGGGTCACTGGGGGTAGTAGCGGAGCGGTCACCTGGGTATAGTAGCGGAGCGGTCACCTGGGTATAGTAGCGGAGCGGTCATCTGGGTATAGTAGCGGAGCGGTCATCTGGGTATAGTAGCGGAGCGGTCACCTGGGTAGCGGAGCGGTCATCTGGGTATAGTAGCGGAGCGGTCATCTGGAGTAGCGGAGCGGTCATCTGGGTATAGTAGCGGAGCGGTCATCTGGGTATAGTAGCGGAGCGGTCACTGGGTATAGTAGCGGAGCGGTCACCTGGTATAGTAGCGGAGCGGTCACCTGGGTATAGTAGCGGAGCGGTCACCTGGGTATAGTAGCGGAGCGGTCACCTGGGTATAGTAGCGGAGCGGTCACCTGGGTATAGTAGCGGAGCGGTCATCTGGGTATAGTAGCGGAGCGGTCATCTGGGTATAGTAGCGGAGCGGTCATCTGAGTAGCGGAGCGGTCACCTGGGTATAGTAGCGGAGCGGTCATCTGAGTAGCGGAGCAGTCATCTGGGTATAGTAGCGGAGCGGTCATCTGGGTATAGTAGCGGAGCGGTCACCTGGGTATAGTAGCGGAGCGGTCACCTGGGTATAGTAGCGGAGCGGTCATCTGGGTATAGTAGCGGAGCGGTCATCCTGGGTATAGTAGCGGAGCGGTCACCTGGGTATAGTAGCGGAGCGGTCACCTGGGTATAGTAGCGGAGCGGTCACCTGGGTATAGTAGCGGAGCGGTCATCTGGGTATAGTAGCGGAGCGGTCATCTGGGTATAGTAGCGGAGCGGTCATCTGGGTATAGTAGCGGAGCGGTCATCCGAGTAGGGGAGCGGTCACCTGGGTATAGTAGCGGAGCGGTCATCTGAGTAGCGGAGCGGTCATCTGGGTATAGTAGCGGAGCGGCATCTGGGTATAGTAGCGGAGCGGTTCACCTGGGTATAGTAGGGGAGCGGTCACCTGGGTATAGTAGCGGAGCGGTCACCTGGGTATAGTTGCGGAGCGGTCATCTGGGTATAGTAGCGGAGCGTTCACCTGAGTAGCGGAGCGGTCACCTGGGTATAGTAGCGGAGCGGTCACCTGGGTATAGTAGCGGAGCGGTCACCTGGGTATAGTAGCGGAGCGGTCACCTGGGTATAGTAGCGGAGCGGTCACCTGGGTATAGTAGCGGAGCGGTCACCTGGGTATAGTAGCGGAGCGGTCATCTGGGTATAGTAGCGGAGCGGTCATCTGGGTATAGTAGCGGAGCGGTCACCTGGGTAAGCGGAGCGGTCACCTGGGTATAGTAGCGGAGCGGTCATCTGGGTAGCGGAGCGGTCATCTGGGTATAGTAGCGGAGCGGTCATCTGGGTATAGTAGCGGAGCGGTCACCTGGGTATAGTAGCGGAGCGGTCATCTGGGTATAGTAGCGGATAGTAGCGGAGCGGTCACCATCTGGGTATAGTAGCGGAGCGGTCACCTGGG
Organism: Oncorhynchus kisutch; assembly: GCF_002021735.2. Lineage (NCBI taxonomy): Eukaryota > Metazoa > Chordata > Actinopteri > Salmoniformes > Salmonidae > Oncorhynchus > Oncorhynchus kisutch. The sequence goes on from NC_034188.2 coordinate 2,075,053, forward strand.
TATAGTAGCGGAGCGGTCACCTGGGTAGTAGCGGAGCGGTCACCTGGGTATAGTAGCGGAGCGGTCATCTGGGTATAGTAGCGGAGCGGTCATCTGGGTATAGTAGCGGAGCGGTCACCTGAGTAGCGGAGCGGTCACCTGGGTATAGTAGCGGAGCGGTCATCTGGGTATAGTAGCGGAGCGGTCACCTGGGTATAGTAGCGGAGCGGTCACCTGGGTATAGTAGCGGAGCGGTCATCTGGGTATAGTAGCGGAGCGGTCATCTGAGTAGCGGAGCGGTCATCTGGGTATAGTAGCGGAGCGGTCATCTGGGTATAGTAGCGGAGCGGTCACTGGGTATAGTAGCGGAGCGGTCACCTGGGTATAGTAGCGGAGCGGTCACCTGGGTATAGTAGCGGAGCGGTCATCTGGGTATATTAGCGGAGCGGTCACCTGGGTATAGCGGAGCGGTCACCTGGGTATAGTAGCGGAGCGGTCACCTGGTATAGTAGCGGAGCGGTCATCTGGGTATAGTAGCGGAGCGGTCATCTGGGTATAGTAGCGGAGCGGTCACCTGGGTATAGCGGAGCGGTCACCTGGGTATAGTAGCGGAGCGGTCATCTGGGTATAGTAGCGGAGCGGTCACCTGGGTATAGTAGCGGAGCGGTCACCTGGGTATAGTAGCGGAGCGGTCATCTGGGTATAGTAGCGGAGCGGTCACCTGAGTAGCGGAGCGGTCACCTGGGTATAGTAGCGGAGCGGTCACCTGGTATAGTAGCGGAGCGGTCATCTGGGTATAGTAGCGGAGCGGTCACTGGGTATAGTAGCGGAGCGGTCACCTGGGTATAGTAGCGGAGCGGTCATCTGGGTATAGTAGCGGAGCGGTCACCTGGGTATAGTAGCGGAGCGGTCACCTGGGTATAGTAGCGGAGCGGTCACCTGGGTATAGTAGCGGAGCGGTCATCTGGGTATAGTAGCGGAGCGGTCATCTGGGTATAGTAGCGGAGCGGTCATCTGGTATAGTAGCGGAGCGGTCATCTGGGTATCGGAGCGTCACCTGGGTATAGTAGCGGAGCGGTCATCTGGTATAGTAGCGGAGCGGTCATGGGTATAGTAGCGGAGCGGTCATCTGGGTATAGTAGCGGAGCGGTCATCTGGGTATAGTAGCGGAGCGGTCATCTGGGTATAGTAGCGGAGCAGTCACCTGGGTAGCGGAGCGGTCATCTGGGTATAGTAGCGGAGCGGTCATCTGAGTAGCGGAGCGGTCATCTGGGTATAGTAGCGGAGCGGTCATCTGGGTATAGTAGCGGAGCGGTCACCTGGGTATAGTAGCGGAGCGGTCACCTGGGTATAGTAGCGGAGCGGTCACCTGGGTATAGTAGCGGAGCGGTCACCAGAGTAGCGGAGCGGAGCGGTCACCTGGGTATAGTAGCGGAGCGGTCACCTGGGTATAGTAGCGGACCGGTCATCTGGGTATAGTAGCGGAGCGGTCATCTGGGTATAGTAGCGGAGCGGTCATCTGAGTAGGGGAGCGGTCACCTGGGTATAGTAGCGGAGCGGTCATCTGAGTAGCGGAGCGGTCATCTGGGTATAGTAGCGGAGCGGTCATCTGGGTATAGTAGCGGAGCGGTCACCTGGGTATAGTAGCGGAGCGGTCACCTGGGTATAGTAGCGGAGCGGTCATCTGGGTATAGTAGCGGAGCGGTCATCTGGGTATAGTAGCGGAGCGGTCACCTGGGTATAGTAGCGGAGCGGTCACCTAGTAGCGGAGAGCGGTCACCTGGGTATAGTAGCGGAGCGGTCACCTGGGTATAGTAGCGGAGCGGTCATCTGGGTATAGTAGCGGAGCGGTCATCTGGGTATAGTAGCGGAGCGGTCACCTGAGTAGGGGAGCGGTCACCTGGGTATAGTAGCGGAGCGGTCATCTGAGTAGCGGAGCAGTCATCTGGGTATAGTAGCGGAGCGGTCATCTGGGTATAGTAGCGGAGCGGTCACCTGGGTATAGTAGCGGAGCGGTCACCTGGGTATAGTAGCGGAGCGGTCACCTGGGTATAGTGCGGAGCGGTCATCTGGTATAGTAGCGGAGCGGTCACCTGAGTAGCGGAGCGGTCACCTGGGTATAGTAGCGGAGCGGTCATCTGGGTATAGTAGCGGAGCGGTCACCTGGGTATAGTAGCGGAGCGGTCACCTGGGTATAGTAGCGGAGCGGTCATCTGGGTATAGTAGCGGAGCGGTCACCTGGGTATAGTAGCGGAGCGGTCACTGGGTATAGTAGCGGAGCGGTCATCTGGTATAGTAGCGGAGCGGTCACCTGATAGGGGAGCGGTCACCTGGTATAGTAGCGGAGCGGTCATCTGAGTAGCGGAGCGGTCATCTGGGTATAGTAGCGGAGCGGTCATCTGGGTATAGTAGCGGAGCGGTCACCTGGGTATAGTAGCGGAGCGGTCATCTGGGTATAGTAGCGGAGCGGTCACCTGGGTATAGTAGCGGAGCGGTCACCTGGGTATAGTAGCGGAGCGGTCACCTGGGTATAGTAGCGGAGCGGTCACCTGGGTATAGTAGCGGAGCGGTCATCTGGGTATAGTAGCGGAGCGGTCATCTGGGTATAGTAGCGGAGCGGTCACCTGGGTATAGCGGAGCGTCACCTGGGTATAGTAGCGGAGCGGTCATCTGGGTATAGTAGCGGAGCGGTCACCTGGGTATAGTAGCGGAGCGGTCACCTGGGTATAGTAGCGGAGCGGTCATCTGGTATAGTAGCGGAGCGGTCATCTGGGGTAGCGGAGCGGTCACCTGGGTATAGTAGCGGAGCGGTCATCTGGGTATAGTAGCGGAGCGGTCACCTGGGTATAGTAGCGGAGCGGTCATCTGGGTATAGTAGCGGAGCGGTCATCTGGGTATAGTAGCGGAGCGGTCATCTGGGTATAGTAGCGGCGGTCACCTGAGTAGCGGAGCGGTCATGGGTATAGTAGCGGAGCGGTCATCTGGGTAAGTAGCGGAGCGGTCACCTGGGTATAGTAGCGGAGCGGTCACCTGGGTATAGTAGCGGAGCGGTCATCTGGGTATAGTAGCGGAGCGGTCATCTGGGTATAGTAGCGGAGCGGTCATCTGGGTATAGTAGCGGAGCGGTCATCTGGGTATAGTAGCGGAGCGGTCACCTGAGTAGCGGAGCGGTCACCTGGGTATAGTAGCGGAGCGGTCATCTGGGTATAGTAGGGAGGGTCACCTGGGTATAGTAGCGGAGCGGTCACCTGGGTATAGTAGCGGAGCGGTCATCTGGGTATAGTAGCGGAGCGGTCACCTGAGTAGCGGAGCGGTCACCTGGGTATAGTAGCGGAGCGGTCACCTGGTTATAGTCGCGAGCGGTCATCTGGTATAGTAGCGGAGCGGTCATCTGGGTATAGTAGCGGAGCGGTCACCTGGGTATAGTAGCGGAGCGGTCACCTGGGTATAGTAGCGGAGCGGTCACCTGGGTATAGTAGCGGAGCGGTCACCTGGGTATAGTAGCGGAGCGGTCACTGGGTATAGTAGCGGAGCGGTCATCTGGGTATAGTAGCGGAGCGGTCATCTGGGTATTAGCGGAGCGGTCATCTGGGTATAGTAGCGAGCGGTCATCTGGGTATCGGAGCGGTCATCTGGGTATAGTAGCGGAGCGGTCATCCTGGGTATAGTAGCGGAGCGGTCATCTGGGTATAGTAGCGGAGCGGTCATCTGGGTATAGTAGCGGAGCGGTCACCTTAGTAGGGAGCGGTCACCTGGGTATAGTAGCGGAGCGGTCATCTGAGTAGCGGAGCGGTCACTGGGTATAGTAGCGGAGCGGTCATCTGGGTATAGTAGCGGAGCGGTCACCTGGGTATATAGCGGAGCGGTCACCTGGGTATAGTTGCGGAGCGGTCATCTGGGTATAGTAGCGGAGCGGTCATCTGGGTATAGTAGCGGAGCGGTCACCTGGGTATAGTAGCGGAGCGGTCACCTGGGTATAGGAGCGGAGCGGTCACTGGGTATAGTAGCGGAGCGGTCACCTGGGTATAGTAGCGGAGCGGTCATCTGGGTATAGTAGCGGAGCGGTCATCTGGGTATAGTAGCGGAGCGGTCATCCTGAGTAGCGGAGCGGTCACCTGGGTATAGTAGCGGAGCGGTCATCTGATATAGCGGAGCGGTCATCTGGGTATAGTAGCGGAGCGGTCATCTGGTATAGTAGCGGAGCGGTCACTGGGTATAGTAGCGGAGCGGTCATCTGGGTATAGTAGCGGAGCGGTCACCTGGGTATAGTAGCGGAGCGGTCATCTGGGTATAGTAGCGGAGCGGTCACCTGGGTAGCGGAGCGGTCACCTGGGTATAGTAGCGGAGCGGTCATCTGGGTATAGTAGCGGAGCGGTCATCTGGGTATAGTAGCGGAGCGGTCACCTGGGTATAGTAGCGGAGCGGTCACCTGGGTATAGTAGCGGAGCGGTCACCTGGGTATAGTAGCGGAGCGGTCATCTGGTATAGTAGCGGAGCGGTCATCTGGGTATAGTAGCGGAGCGGTCATCTGATAGGCGGAGCGGTCACCTGGGTATAGTAGCGGAGCGGTCATCTGGGTATTAGCGGAGCAGTCATCTGGGTATAGTAGCGGAGCGGTCATCTGGGTATAGTAGCGGAGCGGTCACCTGGGTATAGTAGCGGAGCGGTCATCTGGGTATAGTAGCGGAGCGGTCATCTGGGTATAGTAGCGGAGCGGTCACCTGGGTATAGTAGCGGAGCGGTCACCTGGGTATAGTAGCGGAGCGGTCATCTGGGTATAGTAGCGGAGCGGTCATCTGGGTATAGTAGCGGAGCGGTCATCTGGGTATAGTAGCGGAGCGGTCATCTGAAGTAGCGGAGCGGTCACCTGGGTATAGTAGCGGAGCGGTCATCTGGGTATAGTAGCGGAGCGTCACCTGGGTATAGTAGCGGAGCGGTCACCTGGGTATAGTAGCGGAGCGGTCATCTGGGTATAGTAGCGGAGCGGTCATCTGAGTAGCGGAGCGGTCATCTGGGTATAGTAGCGGAGCGGTCATCTGGTATAGTAGCGGAGCGTCACCTGGGTATAGTAGCGGAGCGGTCACCTGGGTATAGTAGCGGAGCGGTCACCTGGGTATAGTAGCGGAGCGGTCATCTGGGTATAGTAGCGGAGCGGTCACCTGAGTAGCGGAGCGGTCACTGGGTATAGTAGCGGAGCGGTCATCCTGGGTATAGTAGCGGAGCGGTCACCTGGGTATAGTAGCGGAGCGGTCATCTGGGTATAGTAGCGGAGCGGTCACCTGGGTATAGTAGCGGAGCGGTCATCTGGGTATAGTAGCGGAGCGGTCACCTGGGTATAGTAGCGGAGCGGTCATCTGGGTATAGTAGCGGAGCGGTCACCTGGGTAGCGGAGCGGTCACCTGGGTATAGTAGCGGAGCGGTCATCTGGGTATAGTAGTGGAGCGGTCACCTGGGTATAGTAGCGGAGCGGTCACCTGGTATAGTAGCGGAGCGGTCATCTGGGTATAGTAGCGGAGCGGTCACCTGGTATAGAGCGGTCACCTGGGTATAGTAGCGGAGCGGTCATCTGGGTATAGTAGCGGAGCGGTCATCTGGGTATAGTAGCGGAGCGGTCATCTGGGTATAGTAGCGGAGCGGTCACCTGGGTATAGTAGCGGAGCGGTCATCTGGTATAGTAGCGGAGCGGTCACCTGGGTATAGTAGCGGAGCGGTCACCTGGGTATAGTAGCGGAGCGGTCATCCTGGGTATAGTAGCGGAGCGGTCATCTGGGTATAGTAGCGGAGGCGGTCATCTGGGTATAGTAGCGGAGCGGTCACTCTGGGTATAGTAGCGGAGCGTCATCTGGGTATCGGAGCGGTCACCTGGGTATAGTAGCGGAGCGGTCATCTGGGTATAGTAGCGGAGCGGTCATCTGGGTATAGTAGCGGAGCGTCCACTGGGTATAGTAGCGGAGCGGTCATCTGGTATAGTAGCGGAGCGGTCATCTGGTAGCGGAGCAGTCATCTGGGTATAG